>NC_056725.1:616158987-616377350 GCF_019279795.1 Protopterus annectens
GTGTTGATTGAGAGATTGGCGCAGAAGGGACCATTGCACTGACAATGTCCACTAAAGAACTCTCATGTGCAAGCGAACTGTTGGTAGTAGTGCTATTGTTGCAGCCATGGAGCCCAAAGCCCCGAGGACAAGATTTGCTAGAGGAACTGGAACAGCTAACATTTGCTTGATATGCGTCCTTAGTGAAAGAATCCTGTCTGAAGGAAGATAGGCCAAGGTTGTAGTTGTGTCCAGGTGGCTCCTATAAAGTCTATAATTTACACTGGTTGTAATTGTGACTTCTGAAGATTTCTAGTGATCACTAAGGTTGGGGTTAACTGTAAGAGGAAGTCCCTGGCCTGAATCAGTAGATGCCTGGTTGGCGCGACTAGGAGCTAGTTGTTCAGATAAGGAAATACGTGGAATCCCTGAAGCCTGAGGTGAGCTATAACTACTGCCATGAATTTGGTGAACACTCTGGTTGCTGTGGTTAGACCAAATTACAGTGGACGGAACTGGTAGTGACTGGCTCCCTGCCTGAAACAGAGATACCCTCTGGAGCGTCTATTCCTTCAGATATGGCAGTACGCATCATCCTTCAGTTCTATCAAGCACATCCAACCATCCTTCTGAAGCAAAGGAAGGATGGACTGCACCATGGACCATGGTGAATTTTGGTATGTTTGACTGATTTGTTCAGGTAAGTTAAGTCTAGTATGGGCCTGGGGTCCCCTGTCTTCTTTGGAACTAAAAATAATCAGGAGTAAATCCCTGACCTGATTGGGTCTAAGGGGAATTCTTGGATGACTCTTTTTTGGAGCAACTTTGTGATTTCCAAAGTTGCTGCCTCACTCTGACTGGGTGGAAAATCAGGGAGATCTTGTTTTGGTTTGGGGAGGTTTAAAAATGGGATGGAGTAACATCTAGATACGATTCCTTGCACCCAACGGTCGTTCACTATGGCTAACCAGGCATTTTGGTGCAAGGAGCAACATCCCCGACTGCCTCCAGAGATGGACAGTTGAGCAATGCTTCAGGGATGCTGCAAGGATTTCTCCGAAGAATCCCAAGACCCCTGACTCAGTGGACCTCCTCTACTATGAGGGCAGGGTCTACCACTCAAATTATTCCCCCCTCTGACCCTGGGGGAAAATCTCCCTCAGCATCCTGGGACTTTTTGAACCACAACTTCTTTCCTCCACGTTGATTCCTGGAGAATGACCTTTGCGGGGTAGAGCAGAGGATTCTGACAGCAAATAGGGTCTTTCCATATTTCTCGCTGCAGGAAAGTGCATTTCGTACTATCGGTCCAAACAGGGAGGAACCATCAAAAAGGGTATTGACAAAAGATGCCTTAAAGGGTTCTGTGAAATCACACAACCGCATCCAGGCATGACTCCAAATGGTAATGCCAAAACCAGCCACCCTAGAGGTACCCGCAACTGCATGAGACAAGAGCCTCATGAACATGTTGAAAATGGACTGCAGAGTGGCCATGCAGAAGGAGAAAGAATTCCATTCCTCTGTCATCATGGACTCAGGGCAGGAGCTAGAGAGTTCTTTAAGCAAATCCCTGTGTAGCCTCATAAAAGTGGAAGGGGTAGTTCAACACTCTGAGGGCAAATGTGGAAAAAACATAAACCCTTTTCCAAATTTGTGCATAGCCCTAGACTCCCTGTTAGGGGGGATGGACAGCAGCTCTTTCCTGTGTAAGCTCTTTCTTGGTAGGCAACACAACCACCATGGCATCTATTGGAATGCCCTTTGTCCAGTGGAGTCTATCCTGAGGAGCACTAAAAATTTTATCAGCTCTCTTTGCTATTGGCTCTGCAGCATCTGGTTCCTTCCATGCCCTTGCAGACACCAGGTCCAAAAGGGGGTCTGCAGGGGGAGACACCCAGGATGCAGATGAGCCAGTCTCGAAAGCCTCCAGGAACAATGACTCATCCGGGGTGGGGTTGGGGACGACCAACCACCTCTCTGATGAAGGATTTCCAAACTATCTCCAAAGTAGACATGAGGTGGAGATCTAGGGGACCCCTCCCCTTCATCAATATCAATGTCTGTCATGAGTGATTCCTCTGGGGAATCTAGGTGCCTCCTTTTGCACCTTTTCTTCCGAGGAACCTCCTCAGTGGGGTGTTCCGGGGAGGTGTCAGAAGTCGTCTGGGCTTTTCCAAGTGGGAGATACTGGAGGTCCTGGGAGGCCAGCTGCCCCAGTGGAAGAAGTGAAGTCTCTGACACAAAGTTCAGGAGGGGAAGGGGTAGATCCGACACTGTAGGAGCCGGGAGTCTCCTAAGGAGTAGAGAGGACCAACACCACCTCAAAGTCTGAAGGACTCCAAGAGTCCTGAGGAAGCCTCTCCTGCCACAAAGGATCAGGAAAAGACCATTCCCAGACACCAGTACCCTTCCACTCCAAGGGAGGAGGGGGTCGGAGCAGAGCTGTCAAATGCAGAGGCACAGAGGAGAAGCGACAGCTCTGAAAACTTCGGCGTCAAAGTCATCCCCCAGACTCTATGTAGAGGCTTTGGGTCTCAGACACACTCGGCCCCAACATGGCCAGAGCCGAGCGAGTCAAGGAAACAGTCGGGCTCGAGAAGGAGATACTATCTTCAGAGGGAAGCTCTACTCACAGATCCCATATGAGATAGAATTGGGATGACCCCCATCTGAATCTGCGTACATAGAAACTTCCGCATCAATCTGTCAACTCAGTCTCTGACAGGTTCCAAGAGAATCTGATGAAAGAGGAAACAGAGGAGGGTCTGGAATGATGTCTCGGGGAGATACCCCAAGGAGACATGCTCAGCATCACAAGTGTCGTCCCCGAGGAGGTGGCCAGGGCACGGGACAGAGAGGAAGAAACCAAGAATATAGCCAAAGGACTCTGCTCCGAAGTTCTCAAAGCCTCTTTTGGAGGCTCTGACAACTAAAATGGAGGGGTATGGGGACCGTTTCTTAGGGTTCCTGGCCTCCTTTGACTTTCTGGCAAGGGGTTGAGTCCCTGAGACTGAAGCAAGAGCAGGAGAAGGTGGTGGAGTAAGGCCTTTACGGACCAGCTTGTTTCTTCTATCTGCAAGGGCTTGCAGACAGAACAAGCAACCTTAAGGTGGGCAGAACCCAAACAATAAAAGCACTCCATGTGGGCATCAGATAGAGGATTATTGTGCCCACAGGAAGTGCATTTTTTTAAAGGCAACAAACTTGCCTGATTTCTCCAACATAGTAACAGAAAAGAAAGGGAGTACAAGAAAACAAGACAGAGACAAAAAGGGAGCAATGACAAATGAGGTAGAAAACTACTAAAATAAAAGCCTTTTTTTTTTAAACAGAAAGTTACAGTAGGTTAAAAAATAAAGATTGGACAAAGCCCACTTATAATTACAAGAGAGAAAAAAGTTACAAAACATCCATGGAGGAGCTCTAGCCTGACAATGATGCTTAGCTGATGCGTGGCAAACGAGATCTAAGGTATCTGGGGGGGCAAAGCATTATGGGTAAGATGGAAGGAGCTTTAGCTTATAAGCTGTAGCTTTTTCCCTTTTAAGTCCCCTGACAAATCCTTACTACTGCAGATCAAGTTCCAGGCCGAACCTATAAGTAATATTCCCTGCTGAAAGCGGATTATTTCTCCCAATTTTTTCTTAAGCTCCATAATAGTAGTTTTTGATGGAATATAAATACATGCCATCATAATCCTCCTCCCTTGCCAACAGCCCCTTACTACCACAAATACACCATTACTTTCTGTTTTCCTCTTCTATCACTAGTGAAGCAATCAGTATTATTAGTTCCTTTTTCCATTGTCCTGGATGTTCTGTTGACTAGCCATCCTGAAATCTGTTCTTTATCAAATTTGCATGCTCATTTCTTTCCAAATGTGTCTATTGCAACACTGCTATTTGCACTCTGCATTTATTAAAATAATTCAATATTCTTTCCCTTTTTGTCTGTACTTGTAAGGTGATTTGTGTTCCAAGATAATATGGATAGCATAGTCATAATGCTAAAAATCTATTGTTCCCAACTATTACACACAGCATTTTTTTGAATATTTCCAATGTTTGTCTTATATGCACGCACTAATGACCGACAGGTTGATCTTTTACACAGTTGTTTGTTTTCATTTCCATTTTAATGTTTCACATTTTTCAAGACTTTTTGTTTGAATAAAAACCATTAAACAAAAAAAAAAAAAAAAAAAAAAAAACTAAAGACATTTTCAAAATACCCCATCTCCTATTTACTTAGGGAAAAAACACAAAACTATGTACATATTCTTAAAATGAAGCTTAAATCTCCAAATAGGAACAATTGCCCCAAACAGATGGCTGCACCCCCGGGCACTACCTACCCTAAAATTAAGGTTACCCATGCTCAAGCGTATGTTATAGCCTGTGTTCCCTCTTACACTGATGGCTGTCTGTTCTTTTTCCATGTATATTTCCATTTCAGATGTGAAAAATAGATTGTATGCTTTCAGAAAACATTAACTTTTAGCCCTAAGAAAAAGTACAACAGCTATCTTTACATAAAACCAAAATGTACTTTGCTCTATTAAGTGCATTAAAGATTTAAGGCTGCAAGTGCGACTGCTATCCCTTATTCACATCCCATGATTTCAAACTTTATTTTTCACTGAACTGTTTGACACTGTTTGCCAATGTACCTTTAAATTTTTCATCTCTCAGTAAAGAATGCTCAGAACTCTAGAGATTAATTGCTTGCACATACAGATAGCTGGTCTCCAAGTAAATGCCTTGTAATCTTGTTTGGCATCTACTTCTCTGAAGTACAGGCCAACACTAAGGGACTCTGGCTAACAAAGTTCGCAGATGACTACAAACTGGGAGCCATTATTGAATCCCCAAATGATGTGGATACTCTACAAAAGGGCGTTACAGAAACACATGCTTGGTGCCAGAGCCATGGGCTCAAGCTCAATGCCAAGAAATGTATAGTTATCCCCTTTTGGGAAAAAACATGTAACCGTGAATTACCACATAGGTGACAGTACACTAAACACCGAAAGTGTGATAAGAGAGTTAGGGACACAGGTGGACAATGGTCTCACCTTCGATAACCATATCGCCACAACAGTTAGGAAATATGTGGCACACCTCATCACTAAGGGCTTTTCATCCAGAAAAAAGGAGGTCACTGTCCCACTGTACTCATCCCTCATTAGACCCATTATAGAATACAACGCCCCATTTGGTATGTACCTCTCAAGACATCTGCAACAACTGGAAAGGCCGCATTCCCTACACTGACTGCCTTAAAAACTCCAGCTACACTCTGTCGCATATAGTCTACTCAGAGGCGATCTCTGCTTAACATACAAGGCCATGTCAAACCCACAGCTACTGGACATACTACACTTAAAGAACTCCCAATCCCTCAAAGCCACATGCTCCAAGGATCTAAACCTTGTCATCACAATAAACAAAACATGCTGGAGGGATAGGTTCCTGACCCAGAGACTCCCCAGACTCTGGAATAGACTGCCCATACATATCAAGCAAGAGCGCCTCTTTGGCCCTCTTCAAAAGGAACCTAGACAATTGGATGGGAGAAAGGAAATTCACCCCAGGAATCATGTCAGTCACCCTACTAGACAAGGCTCCAGGGAAGTAAACAGTGTGGGAAGAAATAGCCAGGGAATTGTTATGGCTAGGCTTGTATAGGCCCTAGGGCCGATAGCCAAGTACCAACCTATGAACATATGCAGTCAGTAATGAAATAAAAAAGGCATCTAACAACTCTACAGATACATAAAGCAATCTTTCCCATTTTCACTCAGAACAGAATGTACAACTGCCTTGAAAAAAAAACAAAAACAAAACAGCAAAAGTATCTGGAGCTCAGTCAGGAGACATACCACAGGGGCATGCCTCCAGGTCATACCAGGAAACCACAACAGTAGCTTCCAGCACTGGAGGGGGAATGAATGGAGGGAGGGAGGTTGAGGAAGGACACAAACAGATATAGATGCATCGTTATGGTGAGTACATAACTTGCATCTGATGTTGTCCTTTTTGTCCATTCATCAGCCATTGGGATACAGCCCTCAGCCAGTAGAACCCAGGGGTGGTCTCATAAAGATATTCCACATAACAACAGAACCAAAGGCTGCCCTGTCCCTAGAAAGGTTATCTTATTTGTAATAGGCTAAGGTACGATCATTAACCAAGGCGGCACAGCACAAAAGTCATCTATGGAAGTTCTTGACAAAAAGAATAAGAATGTGGAGACTAACCTTATGGAATGAACTTGAGGTAGTTTTGGTAAGGTCAAATCTTTTTGCTTTTAAATGTGAGAAATGCAAATCAGTGAGCCACAGATCTAAAGTGACTTTAGACACAGACCGTCCTAATGTAGTCTTTGTGAAGGAAATAAACAATTGATCAAATTTCCTGAAATTTTTTGCTTTATGGAGATAAAATCTCAGTTGTCTATGGACATCCAACAAATTAAGCATATATCCTCCACTATTACAAAATTTTGTAAAAAGCTGAAAAAATAATGGACTGGTTAAGAGCAGATTCAGATGCTAACTTCAGGAGAAAGGAAGGGTTAGTGCGAAGAGAAACTTTGTCCTTATGAAAAGTTAGGTATGCTGGCTGGCATGACAATACCTGGAGTTCAGATACTAGCCCGGAGGATGTGGCGAAAGATGGTCTTCCAAGACAAAAATTTTAATTCAACTTTTGCAGTGGGTTCAAAAGGAAATGGAGTCAAGGCCTGGAAAAGAAATGTCAAATCCCAAGGAGGAGTGGGATCCTTAATAGGCGGTCTGAGTAAAATTATTCCTTTGAGGAAAGCTTTACATAGTCTGAGGGAGGACAAGGATGAAAGGTCTTTACCAAGAGGGTAATTGAAAATCGCAGCCAATTGTACCTTGACTGCGGAGTAACTTGCTCCACTATGGAAAATGGAAGCCAGAAAATCTAAGTCTAGTAGAATGGGTGCAGAAAATGGGTTCAGGTATCTCTGACTGGCCCAAACAGAAAATCTTTTCCATTTGTTCTTATCTTATTTATTTTTCTAGTGGACTTATTTTGGGAAGATGTAAGGATGTGTAAAACCTGAAAAGACTGTTTAGCCATTACTGGAAGTAGAGAAACCATGCAGTCAGTCTGAGAGTCTGAATGTCTAGTTGAGGTAGCCCTGATGGGTGACACAGGGAGAATGATCCAAAACCCATGAAGGGTACATTAGGTAAGGCCAAAGGAAGGGGAACCACACTAGTCAAGGTCAGAATAGGGTAATGAGGATCACCTTGCTCTTCCACTGCTATGCTTTCCTTAGAACTTTGGATATAATGGGGAATGGGGGATAAACATAAAGGAGACTGGAGGGCCAATCATAAATCAGAGTATCTCTTGGTGACTCCACCTTTAGGGGGGATTAGGGCAAAGTACCTGCTGAATTTGAAACTGTGGGCAGAAATGAACAGATAGCAAGACTGTTCCCACTGATGCAAAATCTGTTCCGCCACTGAAAGACAGAGTCCACTCTTGAGGCACTAGAAAAGATCTGCTCAGTCTGTCCGTTAAACCACTGGACTTCTCTGGAATGTGTGTTACTAAAAGAAAGTGGCTAGAAGAGATTGCCCACTGCCACAACCTAAATGCCTCTTGATACAAGGGGTAAGATTGGATTCCCCTTGCTTGTTGACGTACCAGACCACTGACATTTTGTCTGCCTGTATAGCAATCACCCCTAGAGGGAGAACGTCCTGAAAGGCTTGCAACTCTAGTAGGACTGCCTTCATCTCTAGAACAATTATGTGAAGACCGGCCTCTAAGAGGGACCACGTGCCTTGAACTGACTCTCCCAAGTAGTGCCTCTACACACTTGTTGGGATGAGTCTGAGGCCACCGTAGCCTTGGGTAAGGGTAGGACAAAGGTACTGCCTTGAGAAACATCTAGTGCATGAATCCACCAGGAGACATGTTCCTTGCCAATTCTGGCGAATCAAATGGGAAAATCCACGAGATGTCGATCCATAGACCATCGGACTGCCAGTTGTCTACTGCAGTACCCTCATATAAAATCTTGCCAGTGGCATAAGGGTTATAGAAGCTGCCACTAAACTGAGATACTGAAAAACTAACTTGGCCGCTGGTGACTGAAGAGACAATAGATGCTCTAACCAATTTAGCCAGTCTAGCAACTTGGGACATTGTAATCAGGTGCGCACCTATGAACTCCAGGACCTGAGTGGGGAGAGTTGGGATTTGTTGTAGTTGACTGTCATGCCCAGGTGTAGACACTGGTGGAGTAGGTAGTCTACCTGGTGGGAGAGGTGAGGAGCCAGCTGTCGAGGTAAGGAAACACCAGGAATCCCAGCAATCTCAGGTAAGCTATCACCCTTGCCATGCACTTAGTGAACATTTGGGGAGCTCTGGTGAAGCCAAACGGCAGGGCTCCAAATTGAAAGTCAATGACCCAGGCCAAAAGCAAAGATATCTCCTCAACAGTCCATCAATTCTGATGTAATACTACATGTCCTGGAGATCTACTGAGCACTAATAATCATCCTTCCCTAGCATAGGAAGAATGGACTGAACAGTGACCATTCGGAACTTCGTGTCTGACAACTGATTCAATTGACTTAGATCCAATACTTGCCTGAAGTCTTTGGTTTACTTTAGAGCACCAAAAAAAGTCTTGAATACATTCCAAACCCCTGCTCGCCTGGTGGGACCTCATGGATGACTGTTTTTGTTAGCAGCTGTTCTGTTTCTTGGGCTGTGGATTTTCTTTGGTGGGGTGGCACGTTGAGTATCATCTTTGATATTTTGGGTGGATAATACGAAAATGAAATGCAGTAACCTCTGGTGATGAATGTCTACACTCAGATGTCTTGGGTGATGGATGTTCAGGTTTCCAGGTGCAATGATAAGCACCCCCACCTACCTCCAGAGTGCAGCAGCCAGGTAACCTTTCAGAAATGCTGATAATGCTTCTCAGAAAAAGGACCTCTGAAGCCTTGGTTATGCTGGCCTCCTCTGCCATGGCAGCAACATCTGCCATTGGAGTTCTATCACCTTAGGAGTCCTGGAAATTCCTTGTGATTTTCAGAACTACATCTTTCTACCAACTTTTTTATTCAGTGAGAAGACCCTTTGAGAGGTAGAAAACCATATTCCTACTGCAAAGAGTTTTTCTGTCTTGGTGACTCCTGGAGAAAGTGCCTTTAACACTGAGGCCAAATAATGTAGATCCATCAAAGGGTAAATTCATAAAAGATATTTTGAATGGCACAGCAAAATTGCAAAGGTACATCCAGGCATGCATCCTTTCAGTTATCCCTGAACTAGTCACTCTGGAAACATCCTCTGCGGCATGAGAAATCAGTCACATGGAGGCATTTGACAAGGACTGAAGGGTGGACAGCTGCAAAGATAAGACTCTTTTGCTCCTCTGCAGACATGGATCCTGAGAGGGACTTGGAAAGTACCTCTGAAACCTTGCAATGGGAGCCAAACAATTCAGTGACAGAAGGGCAAATGTCAATGATGCACAGACTTGCTTCCTGAACCTGTCCAACTCCCTAGATTCCCTGTTAAGGGGATGGACAGAAAAATTTCCCTCCACTAGTTTCTTTATAGTGGCTGCCTCCACCACCATTGCATCAACCAGAGGACAACTACTCCAGTGGGCACAGTCCTTATGCACAACTAACTACTTGAACGGATTCCTAGGGAATGGGTTCTGTCACATCTGGATCCTTCCACGCCCAACAAGAAATGAGGTCCACCATTTCATCAGCCAGGGAAACCACCCAGGATGAAGCTGAGCTGATTCCATAAACCTTGAGGAACCAACCATCTTTCTGTCTCAAAAGCTCAAGAATCTCTCTGAATGTGACATCCTCAAGTGGAGTGATCTGGGGAGCCTCTTCCCTTCGTCATTGTCTGTGTTTTCTGTTAAGGATTCCTGCAGGGTATCAATGTGCTTCCGCTTGCACATACACTTCTGAGGAGCTTCAACAGGGGGATGATGCAGTAAAGACTCAGAAGTTTTTGGCGAGTCCTGGATTAGTACTGCCTGAAGGCTTGGATGGACCAACTGTCTCGAGGGGGCAGAATGAGCAGACTCAGTACCCGGGGTCATCAGATGTGGAAGAGGAGGACCCGAGGAGGGCAAGGATGTCTTATCCCCTGAAGCACATAAAGCTCTCTCCACTGCATCAAAAGCAGACATCAAATAACAGCCCAAAACCTCCCTAGCAGGAGACAAAGCCACCTGCCCAGGGTAGCTCAGGGAGTCCTAATGGCCATAACTCAAAGCAGAAGTCGGGGCCGAGCCAAAGCCCAAGGGGAAGGGAGTATTCCAAAAATCACATAGTTGAACCCCTACCCAAAGAACCGATGCCAAAGTGAAAACTTTCAATATCCCTCTGGTTCAGAGACACTTGGGGCCAGTCGGATCAGGGATGATGTTGGGATCGACGAACGCCAAACCTTCAGATCTGACATTGGCAATCTCAGGAATCTTGGATATGATGTCTCCAAAGCAAGGGGTGGATCGCAGTATGAGAAACAAATATTGTTTGGGATGGTGCAAAGCTCATGAGTACAATGGGAGAAGGAGATGGGATAACTCCCAATTGAATCTGGGTCCTGAGAAATGTTCTCATCATTCTGTCTATATCAGCTTCGGAAATGCTCCTGGTAGACCTGAAGGATGGTAAAGTGGATGGAAATCTAGATGCTCTTCATGGTATGCCCTGTAAAAGTGGGAAATGCAACCTCAATAATATTGGCTCTGGTGAAAACCTTGGCAGTCTACTAACAGGAGACTTGCACAAAGAAAATGTCAGATCTGAGGAAGTGGTCAGATCCAAAGGTATGGCAACTTTTGAAGATGCAGTTGACCCTGGAACCAAACGAGGACAGTGGTCAGTGGAGCGCTTCCTCAACTCCTTAGGCTTTCCTTGCCTTTCCTTGTTGTTGCCCTTTTAGATTTCTCTACCAACTTCTTAGAACAGGAAGAAGCTCCAGATACTGAAGAGGAGGATGAAGGCAGCAACTAATTTATTTCTGCATTCAATAAACACTCCATGGTTGAATCCTGCACAAATCTCGCATTCCACATGCAGATGCCCAGCTCCAACACAGTGCAAGCATTCTGAATGGGCATCTGAGTTGGGGATCTTATGCCCACAGAAGGAGCATTTCTTAAACTCAGTGGGTTTGTTAGACATGACTACCCACACTATACTAGCGGCAATCAATATAGAAAGAAAGGGGGAAAGCAAAGATACAATACCAGCAATGGTAACAAAGATTTCTCAAACCAGAGAAAAGGAAATATCAACGATGGTAAACACAAGACTATTAGCCGAAGGGTAGAGCAACAAGGCTAGAAAGGAGTGAAAGACACAAAGCCTAAAAGGTGTAAAAGCACCCAAACACTAAATGTTAAAACAACCACTTCAAGAAAAACTTACTTTCTACCTTTTTTTTTCCACACAGGAGGCAGAATGAAAGGAGAAAGAAAACTGAAAGGAAGATGAACTATTGTAGACAAAAAGTGTCACGTGATAAATAGCTACATCAACCACGTCTGACCACTGGAAGCCGCAAATAAGATCTGGGGTAATGTGGGGTTTGGAGGGGATTATGGGTAAAAGGAAGAGCTTCAGCAAAATATAAAGTCTTGCAAGTGGCCAAAGTCCAATTAGATGAAAAAGACATCAGATTACATATTGCCTACAACTAAAATAAAAATGAAATTATTTACTTTAATATCGTTAACAGATACAACAGTCACTGAAGATCCCCCACATAATGTACAAACTGCTTTACTAAATAAGACACATTATGAAATGTGGTCTGTAACTACTACTAAGAACAAATTAGAGGTTATGTACTCACCATAACGTTCCATCTGAGTAGGTAGTTCATTTGTCTGCAACCTCTGGTTTACGGATCCGATATCGGATCCGAGCCGGCAACTTGTTTCAAGCTAATGGATCCGAGCTCCTAGCTCCTCCCTTCACCCATAATCCCCTGCTAACCCTCCATGACCTCAGATCGAGTTTGCCTCTCCATATATATCCAACAAAGGATATCTAAAAAAACTAATAGATTCAAAGAAGGTCAGGGGGAAGGAGGGGGGGATGGTTGCAGACAAATGAACTACCTACTCAGATGGAACGTTATGGTGAGTACATAACTTCTAAATCTGAAGTAGGATTGTTCATTTGTCAGCAACCTGTGGGACAGAGTCCCCAGCTACCTGCACCCTGGGTGGCCATCATGGAAGGATATTACGAAGCACCGCAGAGCCAAAGGATGCTCTCCCTCTAGAAAGCAGGTCTAGCTTGTAGTGGTTGATAAAGGTATGAGATGAAGCCCAAGTGGCTGCAGAACAAATATCATCCAAAGGAACTCTAGACTTGAAAGCCACAGAAGTAGAAATGGAGCGAGTGGAATGAGCATGAACTCCTTCTGGTGCGGGTCTACCCTAGGCTTGATGAGCTAGTAGGATACATTGGGAAATCCAGCGAGATAAAGATACTTTAGAGATAGCTTTCCCCAAATTAAATTTGGCAAAGGAAACGAACAGCTGGTCGGATTGTCTATGGCCAGCCGTCCTATGAGTATAAAAACAAAGCTGCCTATGAACATCCAATGAGTGCAGCTTGTATTCACCCTTATTTTGATATTTAGGGATGAAAACCGGTAAATTTATGGATTGGTTTATGTTGGTTTCTGATGCTATCTTGGGAAGAAAGGAGGGATTGATCCTGAGGTACACTCTATCAGGGTGAAAATCAGGTATGGAGGCTTCACAGAAAGAGCCTGAAGTTCCGACACTCTTTTCGCTGAAGTAATGGCTACTAGGAATGCTGTTTTCCATGACAAGAATTTGAGATCCACTGAAGCAGCAGATTCAAAGGGTGGAGCAGTCAAGGCTTGAAGAACTAAAGTAAGATCCCATGGGGGTACGGCTTCTTTTACAGGAGGTCTAAGTAAAAAGGTACCCTTGAAAAAGGTTTTACACAATTTGGCTGACATCAAGGGTCCTGTATCATGTCCCACATGATAATGAGAAATAGCTGCCAATTGCACTTTGACAGTTGAACAACTAGCGCCTTCTTGAAAGAGTTCAGTTAGGAAATCTAAAATGGATGGAAGAGGAGCCGTAAAGGGATCTAGATCGCGGCGCTCCGCCCAGATGGAAAAACGTTTCCATTTGCTGTGATACACTTTCCTGGTGGAGGGCTTTTGTGCTGCCACGAGGATGGCTTTGACTGGTGAAGAGATACCGGGAGTCCTAACTAGGAGTGGAACTGGGGCAACCAAGCTGTCAGTTTCAGATTGTCCAGGTTTGGAGTTGGCAAGTCCAATGGATGGGAGATGAGATCCGGAATGGGATCTAGAATCCAAGGGTGATTCACAAGGTGAGACCACAGGTAAGGGAACCAAATTTGTCGAGGCCAGAATGGGGCAATGAGAATCATCTTGCTCCCCAACCGCGAGGCTTTCTGTAAGAGTTGTATCATCATTGGAAGAGGAGGATAGGCATACAGTAGACCGGGTGGCCAAGCATGCACCAGAGCGTCTCTTGGAGATTCCCCTGGTGGGGGGATTAGAGCGAAGAAATTGTCGCATTTGGCGTTTGAGGGAGATGCAAAAAGATCGCAGCAGGGTTGCCCCCATGTTGCGAATATCTGCTTCGCTACTAGAGGATTGAGAGACCACTCGTAAGGGGTAAGAAGGGTGTGACTGAGCTTGTCCGCTGGGATGTTGGTCCTCCCCGGAATGTGCGTTACAATCAGAAAGCGGTTGGTGGAGATCGCCCATTCCCACACTCTCATGGCTTCGCGGCAAAGAGGATAAGATCTGGTTCCCCCCTGTTTGTTGATATACCAGACCACTGACATGTTGTCCGAGTGAATTGCAATCGTTCCTGCGGGGAGGAAGCTCTGAAGTGCTTGCAACGCCAACAGCACCGCTCTCATCTCCAGAACGTTGATATGCAGGGAGGTCTCTGTATCATTCCATGTGCCTTGAACTGTCCTGCCTGAGTAATGCCCCCCCCCACCCGAGGCGGGAAGCGTCCGTGGTCACAGTGGCGATAGGGGAAGAGGTGCAGAAGGGACGGCCCGTATGGAAGTTCGATGTTTGGAGCCACCATAGTCGTGCCCTTCTGCAAGCCTTGCTAATAGCAATGGGATGGTGGAGAGGAAGGGATAGGAAGGACCATTGCACTAACAGAGTCCATTGCAGGACTCACATGTTCAAACGGGCGCATGGAAGGAGTGTAATCGCTGCTGCCATGGAGCCTAGTGCCCTCAGGATCAATTCCGCTGGTGAAGCCTCTGAATGAAGGATAGCCCACACATGAAGTTGTAGATTTCCGATTCTCTCGGCAGTTAGGAAGGCTCGCAAATCTCTGGTGTTTATTCTGGCACCTATGAATTCTATGATCTGTGTTGGAGCCAGTAGAGATTTGCCGACATTGATAGTAATGCCTAGTTGTGGGGCTAGATGGAGAAAGAAGTCTCTGGCCGAGCAAAGTAGATGCCTTGTTGGTCCGGTCAGGAGCCAGTCGTCCAGGTACGGGAAGACCTGAATTCCCTGGAGTCTCAGGTGGGCTGCAATCACTGCTAACACTTTAGTGAACACCCTGGGGGCTGTGGTGAGGCCAAAGGGAAGGACCCTGAACTGGTAGTGACTGGCTTCCAGCCAGAAGCGAAGGAACCTCCTGGATGGTTTGTCCATTAAGATGTGGTAATACGCATCCTTGAGGTCTATAGAGCACATCCAATCGTTCTCCCTCAAAAGGGGGAGGATAGATTGAAGAGTGACCATTCGGAATTTTTCCTTGGTTACTGACAGGTTCAAGCGAGAAAGGTCTAGGATGGGTCTCAGGTCCCCTGTCTTTTTTGGCACCAAAAAGAACCTGGAGTAGAACCCTAATCCGAGCTGGTCTTGGGGGACGGGCTTAGCAGCTGCTGTATTTCTGCAGCTGCGGCCTCCCTGTGATCGGGTGGTACATCGGGGAGATTCTTGGATTGGGGGACATGGAGAATTGGTATTTTGTACCCTCTGGATATGATGCGAAGCACCCAGCGGTCTGTTGTGATGGACTCCCATGCCGCTAGATGTTTCGAAAAACTCCCCCCGACTGCCTCCAGAGTGGAGCAGCTGGGCAACCCCTCAGGGCTGTTGCGCGGGCCGCTCAGAGAAAGGTTCTCTGGACCCGAAATTTCTCGGAGCCCCTCTGCCCTTGGAGCGACATCCTCCCTGTCCACCTCTGCCACGGTAGGACTGGTTGTCCGGAGCTGGTTGGGAATGTTGTGATTTCCGGAACCACATCTTCTTCTGACCCTTTTGGTTCCTTGAAAAGGACCGCTGGGGAGCAGAGAAGCGGACTCCGATGGCAGACAACATCTTCCCGTCCTTCTCACTCTGGACAAGCGTCTCGCGAACTGTTTTGCCAAAAAGGGCAGAACCATCAAAGGGGGCGTTCGCGAAGGACGCTTTAAAGGGCTCCGTAAAGTCGCAATGATGGAGCCAGGCCTGACGTCTCATGACTAGGCCTGCTCCGCTGGCCCTAGCGGCTCCCTCTGTGGCGTGGGACAACAGCCGCATAGAGGTGTTTGAAATAGATCTCAGAGTGGCCATTCGGGTGGAGTACAAATGTTTATCCTCCTCCGACATGGACTCAGGGGGGGATGCAGCGTATTCTTTGATAAGATCCCGCTGCATCCTGATGACATGTGCCATATGGTTCAGAGACCTTACTGAGAAGGTCGCTGAATTAAAGACTCGCTTCCCTAAGCGATCCATCAAACGGGACTCTTTGCTCGGTGGATGGACTGAGGGACTCTCCTGAGCCAATTCCCTCTTTGTGGCTGCCGCCATCAACATGGCATCTACAGGGGGGCCCTTACTCCAATGTGACCTGTCTGAGGGGGGGCTAAGAATCCTATCCGGTCGCTTCGGTATTGGCTCCACGGTGTCCGGATCCTTCCATGCCGTGGTGGTAATAAGGTCCACCAGGGGAACGGCTGGAGGGGACACCCAAGAGGTAGACGGGCCTGCCTCGAATGCCTCCAGAAACACGGACTTGTCAGAGGAAGACTTGGGGGCAGACCACCCACCTCTGACTCTCAGCATCTCCATGATGTCTCCAAAGGAGACATCCTCAGGGGGTGATCTTGGGGAGCCTTCCTCTTCCTCCAAGTTCGTGTCCTCGGTTAAGGACTCAGGGGAGTCCACGTGCCTCCTTTTGCACTTATGCTTGCGGGGAGCTTCCTCGGGGGACTGTCCGAGGAGGCCTCGCCAGCAACATCTTGTTCCAATGGAACTGTCTGTGACATCGAAGCAGGCTGTCCCTTTGGCCGGGTGATGGAAGCCTGGCCCAGCAGAGAGGGAGTGCAGGGAGGAGTCGATGCAAGGACAGGGGGTCCGGATGCTCTCAACAGAGCCCTCTCCACAACATCGAATGCCGAGGGAGAGCCACTCTCCAATGGACCCGAAAGTCGGCTCCCACTCGGATCCGATGAAGGGATCAGAGCCGGCGCTGAGACCGTCGGATCCGAGGGACCAGTGTGCTCCAACCTGGATGGAGCCGAAGGCACACTGAATCCCCCGGATCCAAAGCTCTGACCACGGCTCCGAGAGATCGGATCCGACAGACTCGAGGGTAGGGTCAGATCCGAAGTACCAAGTACTGTCGGTGCCGACCCACCCCCGGCTCCAAGGCTGCTCGGCTCCGAGCGCTCCGAACCCGGGTAGCGGGTCGGAGAAGGAGCAATTGGGTGGAAAAAAGGTGTCGAGCTCCCCCCCCGAGGGGGGGGGAGGCAAGAGCACTCCCACCTGCAGCTGGGCCTGGATGAACCTTCGCATCATCCGGTCCAAGTCTGCATCTGATAAGCTGAAAGTGGATCTCGAAGAGGCCACCGAGGCAGGCATGGAATGCCGCCTCGATGACCTCGACAGAGATCGGGTCTCCTCCTCCTCGGGCCCCGGGGAGAAAGAAGGGGATCGGAGCTGAGGAGGAGGAGACCTAGAAGCAATAGAGGGAGAAGCCCGCTTAGCTGGCGGGGCCGAAACAGAGGTCTCGGCCCGTCGCTTGTGGTGCTTCTCCCTCCTGGCCTCCCTGTCCTCCGACACTTTAGTGGGAGTTTGAGTCCCAGTCGGAGGCAGGGGGGCAGGAGTGGCAACCACCACAGGCTGTGATGGAGCCACGGGAGTAGCAGAGGTAGCGGAGGCCGAAGCTGAATCCGGGGGTAGAAGTCCTGCCAGGACCAGCCTCGACCTCCGTTCTTTCAGTGCCCTGGGGTTGAACGCTGCACAGATAGTACAGCCCGAGGTGAGGTGTTCAACCCCAAGGCACCGAACGCACCGAGTGTGGCCATCAGCCAGGGAGAGCTTATGGCCACACTCGGTACATTTAGAAAATATGGCTTTTGGGGCCTCAGCCATTCCCTTTTTTTTTTTTTTTTTTAACTAAAAAGGATAACTAAAAAACAACTACACACACACACAGGCCCCAAAAGACACTCAACAAACACTCACACACTAGCAACCAGCGAAGGGAGGGTATTAATTAAACAAAAAAAAGGGAACCTAACTCAGACACACTTTACAAATGTTAATTTAAACTAAAACAGAAATTTGACAAAAAGTTAACTTTTTTTATCACTTATCTGCGGAGCTCAAGAAAAGGATCCAGCCATCACAAGCGCGGCAAACTAGATCTGAGGTCATGGAGGGTTAGCAGGGGATTATGGGTGAAGGGAGGAGCTAGGAGCTCGGATCCATTAGCTTGAAACAAGTTGCTGGCTCGGATCCGATTCCGATATCGGATCCGCAACCCACAGGTTGCTGACAAATGAACAATCCTACTTCAGATAATATGTTTTACATAGTTACTCTCTTTTTTTCATTTTATTGTCCTTCTAAACATTAACAATAACAATATAAAGTGGGGTATAATATTTTATAGTCTACCAACAAGTTTAACAAAGTCAACAAAAGCCCAGTCTTTCTCAGCCATTTTTTTTTCTTGCAAAGCCACATTAAAGGCTTGGTTGGATGTCACAAGATGAATGGGTCTAGTTCAAAAGAGTAGAAAGTAAAAGTAAAATACTTGCTGAGAGGAAAATTTATTTTTTCAAATCTCATGACTAAATGTTGATAGACTAAGAAGAAAAAGTAAATAAACGAGTTGTACTCACACAAACTACAAAGTCAAAATTAAGCAAAATTCACACACACCAAAGAAAAACACGAGACAGTCTGGAGCGGTTTTCATCTGACTGACATCTAGGGAAGCAAACAACAACTGCAGAACGTGAGATGCATGGCGCACCATTGGGAAGTCCAGGGTTTCAAGCTGCCATGGAAAGTTTTATCTGCCAAACAGTTCTAACACCTGTGGGGTAAATCCTAGAGGTTATCAAAGACAGACTTTTTCTTATCCGATCGAAAGCCATGTACTTATCATGAAGTCCTCTTCTGTAACCTTTAGGGCTGAAGGCATTAGAACCATTTGACAGAAAATAATTTCTGGCTGCCCGGGACCCTCCCTCTTTATATCATGCATGTATCACTTATCTCTCACTATTTTTCAGTTAAAAAACAAAGGGAAAAAAAGGTCAAGGACAGCAGAATGCACAGCTACAGAAAATATGTTACTGAAGACAGACCTTCAGATCCATCATTGTGGTATCTATATAGCCTTCTCATCTGATAAGAAGACATCCTTTGATAGCTGTAAGGACAGAGTCCCTAGCTAGCCTTCTTGAGTGGCTACCATCATGACAGCACATCATTAATGAACAGCTTCAGTCCTGAAAGAACTCTAGACCTGGAAATAATGTCCAGTTTATGGTGTCTTGCAAGAGTGTTCAAGGAAGACCAAGCTGTGGCTGCACAAATATCATTGGTGGCATTATGGGCAAACATAATATAATTAGTAGGATGACCTCTGGAAGTTACAGCAAGAGGTGTTGCATATTCATTGTGAGGGAATTCAATGCAATCTGTAAAACATTTGAAAAATGTGAGCTGAGAAGTTCTCATGCCATTCTAACTTTGCAAGAGTCTCAAATATCTGCTCATATTTGAAGAAAGATTTGATACTATCCACATACAATCTATGTTATCTGTGAAATCCATACAATGAAGAAGGCATCCACTATATTTAGAGTACTCAGGAAGAAAGACAAGTAGAAAAAAACAGAGACAGATGTATTAACTAGTTCATACCTGACTCTGTGGCAGCTGAGGCATGAAGGACAGGTTAGTTCTAAAAGCTATCCTTTCCTTATGGAAACCTATGTGTGAAAGCCTGGCAGAAAACACCTGTAATTCAGATTTACTCTTATGGGAATTTCATAGTAAAGAGGAAGCAGACTGAAATGGCATAGCCATAAGATTCTCAAACATAAAATAAAGGTCCCTAGGAGGGACAAAAATCTCAGAGAGGGATCTTGAGGTACAATGTTATGTAAAAGAAGACCTTACAGACTATAAGAGAGGCAAGAGAAGTGGATTCCAGGCCAGAAAGAAAGTTGGAGGTGGCTACCAAATTAAGTTTGATAGAGCAGTAACTAAGCCAAGAGGCAAAGTTTTCAGAGTGATAAGACAGGAATAAATCAACAGAAGTTGCAATGGGGTATATACCTTTGCTGGTCATCCTAACAAAAAAGCCTACCCTTTTGCCCTGGTATATTTTTTGATAGTAGGCATCTGAAAGGAGGAAATGATGAGCACTACTTTCTGAGATAAACTAAGATCTTTAACTATCAATGAAACAGGTGAAGCCAGGCTTTTATTCTGAGGATATGAAGATATGGATGACATGTTTGAGACATGAAAGCAGCATCTTGAGGGGATGAAGACAGATGGTCTTCTGTAGTGGAAAAGTTCTCAGAAGAGGAAACAATTAGTTATGTACTCACCATAATGCTAGATGTATGTAGTCCATCTCGCCTCACATTCTTCACTTGTGGGTTCGGAGCCGAATGTCGGCTCCGACTCTGCCTATCTACTAGCTCGAAAGTCTTTGCTTGGCTGGGCTAAGATGGTATCCCACAATACACTGCTCCACATCCCCAGATCTAGTTTGCTGCCAACAGAAATCATATCTATCGCCCAAACACACACACATACTCATGACAACGAGGTCCAACAAATTGTCCAAAGGGACTAGTGACATGAGTTATACCAGGAGATCCTCCAAATCCTCCAGGCATGGGGGACGGTGGGTGGGTAATGAAGAATGTGAGGCGTGATGGACTACATACATCTAGCGTTATGGTGAGTACATAACTAATTGATGTTATGTAGTCCTACCTCGCCTATATTCTTCACTTGTGGGACAGCATCCCTAGCACCTACATCCTGGGTGGCTCAATGGAAAATACTCCTGAGTACTGTGGAGCCAAAAGATGACCTGCCCCTGGACATCACATCCAATTTGTAATGGGAAACAAACGTATGAGGAGAAGCCCATGTTGCAGCCGCACATATATCATCCATGGATAACCTAGCCTGAAAGGCCGTGGAAGTGAAAACTGCTCTGGTACAGTGTGCTCTGACTGGAAAAGGCAGGCTCTTTCCCCCTGCCTGGTAAATAAAGGAGATGCAACCAGCTATCCACCTAGCAATGGTGACTTTGGAGACCGCAGACCCCAAGCGATTTTTCGAGAACGAAACGAAGAGCTGGTCTGACTTCCTCCATTCTGTAGTCCTGTGTAGATAAAAGCGTAGTTGCCTATGAATATCTAACAGGTGAAACTGGTACTCTGCCTTATTAGAGAAGTTGGGGAAGAAAAACGGCAGCTCAATGGACTGATTAATATTAGATAAGGAAGCCACCTTGGGAAGAAAGGACGGGTTCAGTCTGAGAGAGACTCTATCTTTATGGAATATCAAATATGGGGGCTTGACTGATAGGGCCTGGAGTTCTGATACTCTTCCGGCCGATGTAATAGCTATCAGAAAGGCAGATTTCCATGTAAGGAATTTTAAATCGCAGGAAGCCGCAGGCTCAAAAAGTGGGAGAGTGAGGGCCTGCAGAACAAAATTGAGGTCCCAGGGCATAACAAGTTGAGATACAGGGGGACGAAGGAGAAGAGTACCTTTCATGAAAGCTCTACACAGCCTGTGTGCCATTAAGCTAGGTTCATAAGCCGCATGATAATTAGAAATAACCGCTAGCTGAACTTTGATGGTGGCTAAGGCAGACCCTTGGTAGAATAAATGAGACAAAAATTCCAAAACAGAGTCAATGGGAGCTGTGAAGGGCTCAATACCTTTTGACTGGGCCCATATTGAAAACATTTTCCACTTGCTAGAGTAGATCTTTCTAGTGGACGGCTTATGAGAGGACGAAAGAATATGGACTACATCAGGAGAAAAATCGTGACACCTGACTACGGATGGAAGTGGAGTAGCCAGGCGGTCAGCCGGAGTGTCTCCAGGGAAGAGTGGAGCTGTCCTGACATATGTGTCAGTAAGTCCGGACGAGGGTCCAGTGTCCAAGGAACATCCACGATGTAAGTTTGAAGGAAGGGGAACCATACTTGCCGAGGCCAGTGTGGCGCGATCAGAATCAATCTGCTTCCCTAGGATAGCGCTTTCTGGATCACCCTCGAGATAAGGAGGAAAGTACAGTTGTGTACACCTACCATAAATGTAGATGTTCGAGTGTCTTCACTGTTGCAGTCATAACTGTAGGGTGCTCCTGCCAGCAGGCAGCCCGAGGTCGGCCAGAATCCCAAAGTCTGGGTCCGGCGTCGGCTGTACAAGCTAGTACCCTGAAGTCAGTACGCTTTGGTACATAGCCCTCAGCCGACGCCATCTTCTCCAGCCTTTCTTGCCCTAGATGTCAGAAGTCCCCAACAAAACAAAAATGAATCCAACAAGGAAACACAAATACACCACAGAAAAGGAAAAGAGAGAAAACAGAGGGGAAAGGAGGGAGGGAAACCCCGACTGCAACAGTGAAGACACTTGAACATCTACATTTATGGTAGGTGTACACAACTGTACTATGTTCTTCGTGTTTCACTGTTGCAGTCATAACTGTAGGGTGGAATCCCAAAGCAGTGTAAAAGGGGAGGAGGCTTTAGATAGAAGAAGGGGAGGCAAGAATACCCTGCAAGACAGCAGAGGCAAAGCCTGCCCTGGACTTAGAAAACAGGGGGAGATTGTAGTGCTTGGAAAAAAGTATGCACAGAACTCCAAGTGGCAGCTTCCAAGATATCCTTGGTAGGGACTCCTCTGAGGAAAGCTGTAGAAGTGTCAGCTGCTCTAGTAGAATGACTTCTAATGGTACCTGGAAACTGTTTCCTATGATGAGTGTAACAAAATCTGATTCCATAAGCAATCCATTTGGAAATAGTTTGTTTAGAAATAGGTTTTCCAAGAGAACTGGAGGCAAAAGAAACAAACAATTGATTAGACTTTCTGAACTCTTTAGTCTTGTCCAGGTAAAATCGTAACTGTCTGTGCACATCTAATGAATGCAAAATCCTTTCCCCTTTATTTTGAGGATTTGGAAAGAAAGTAGGAAGGTGAATTGTCTTATTTAAAGCCACTTTCGAAATCACCTTAGGCATGAAAGTAGGATTGGTCCTCAAGGATACTCTGTCCTGATGGAAAATAAGGTATGGTTCCACAGCCATGAGAGCTTGCAACTCTGAGACCCTTCTGGCAGAGGTCAATGCAAATAAAAGAACAGTCTTCCAGGATAAAAACTTAATATCTGAAGATGCAGCAGGCTCAAAAGGAGGCTAAGTAAGTTTTTCTAAAACATAATTAAGATCCCAGGCAGGGACAGGAGGGGTCCTGGGAGGCCGCAAATTTTTAGCCCCTCTCCAGAATTGCTTCACCAAAGGATGAGAAAAAACAGGAGGATCAGAACTGAAATGCGCAGAGATAGCAGAAGCATGAATCTTAATGGAAGAAAAGGAAAGTCCTTTAGATAAAAGTTCCGAAAGGTAAAGCAAAATAGAAGAGAGATCAGGTACCAGAGGATCCGAGCCTCAGTCCTGCATCCAAATACAAAACCTCTTCCATTTAGAGGCATAGGATTTCCTAGTGCTAGGCCGTCTAGCTTCCAAAAGAACATCCAAAACTTGTTTGGGAAGACTAGAGGAAATCAAATTCCTTTGAAGAGCCAAGCTGCCAGGCAAAGGGTCTTGAGGTTGGAATGTAGTAACTGACCCTGATGCTGGGACAAAAGCGAAGGGTTCAGTGGGAGAATCCAAGGAGGCCCCAAGAACAGGTGCTTCAAAGTTGGATACCAAAACTGTCGAGGCCAATTTGGAGCAATCAAGATGAGGAACTTGGGCTTGTCCTGTTTTATCTTCAATAATACCCGAGGCAGTAGTGGAAGAGGAGGGAAGGCATATGCTGAAAGGCTTCTCCAGCTGAAGGACAGGGCATCCACTCTCCAAGCTGTTTTGTGGAAGGACCTGGTGCAAAAGCGAGGCAGCTGATGATTGAGATGGGATGCAAACAGATCTATCTGGGGACATCCCCAAACTGCAGTAATCCTGTTGAATAAGTTGGTGTCTAGCATCCATTCGTGAGGATCTGAAATGTTTCTGCTCAGGCTGTCTGCCAAGAGATTCTGTTTCCCTGGAATGAATTGAGCCTGGAGATGTAGATTCAAATTTAGAGCTGTGTCCCATAAAGCCATAGCTAGTCTGCAAAGGGGGTATGAATGAGAACCCCCCTGCTTGTTGATGTACCACATGACCGTGGTGTTGTCTGTGCGAATTAGCAGAGGCCCTGGTTGTAAGAGGTTCTTGAAGGCTAGAAGGGCATTTTGAACTGCCAACATTTCCTTCAGATTGATGTGCCAGTGAAGATGGTCCTTTGTCCAGGTTCCCTGCTGGCAATTGTCTAGAAAGTGTGTTCCCCAAGCATAATCCGAGGCGTCCGTGCTTAGGATTTGAGTAGGTTGAGGAAGACGAAAAGGTTTTCCTTCATTTAAAGTGCATACCCTGGACCACCAGAGGAACTCCCTCTGAAGGCAGGGGATCAGAGGAATCAGAATATCCAGATCGTGGTAATGCTGTGACCATACACTTTTCAGATACCATTGAAGCTTTCTCATGTGAAGCTTTGCGTTTGGAATCAACAGAATGCAGGAAGCCATGTAGCTCAGAGCCTGCAGGAATTTCCTTGCAGTGAGCTGAGATAGAGTTGCTAAGGTGTTGAAAGTAGAAGCCAGCTGAGTTTGTTTTTCTGGAGTGAGGAAGGCCCTTTGTAAGGTTGTATTTAAGAGGGCTCCCAAGAATACCATTTGTTGAGAAGGGATCAAATGTGACTTTTTTATGTTCACTGAGAATCCCAGTAGGAGGAGAAGACGTTGAACAAAGTCCAGATGTTGAAGCAGAAGATCTTTGCTGTCTGCCTGAATAAGGCAGTCGTCCAAATAGGGGTAAATCTGGATCCCCTGAAGTCTGCAGTAAGCCACTACTGGTGCCAGGCACTTGGTAAAGACTCTGGGCTCAGTAGATAAACCAAAGGGCAGTACAGAGAATTGAAAGTGCTTCGAACCTGCCTTGAACCTGAGGAATTTCCTGCGTTCTTGCCTGATGGGAATATGTAAATAGGCTTCCTTTAAGTCCAATGTCACCATCCAGGCGTCCTGAGAGAGCATTGGAATTAGTTGCTGCAGAGTAAGCATCTTGAATTTTTGAATTTCCAAAAAGGTGTTTAACACAGAAAGGTCCAGAATAGGTCTCCATGAGTTTTGTTTTCTGGGAACCAGAAACAGTCTTGAATAAAAACCTTTTCCCATCTCCGAGAGTGGAACAGGCTCTATGGCTCTCATGGCCAGAAGAGCATCCACTTGAGTTAAAGCCTCTGACCATTGATGTTTTGGCAGATCTGGCCAACCGTGAGCCCTTGGCAAAGTGTGAAAGTGGAATTTGTAACCTTTTAAAATCACGTCCAATACCCATCTGTCCTGGGTAATATGAGTCCAATTTCTGTAAAAAAGAGACAGTTTTCCTCTGAGATGGGCATCCAGGTGAAGGGGTCCTGAAGCCCAACCGAGAGAGTCATTGAGCTTGCTTTCTTTGAGATTGGGATCTGTCTTCTCCCCTTCTAGGTGAAGAAGCAGTCCATTGTCTAGATCTGTAAGAGGCCTGACCTTGACCACGACCTCTGGAGCGCCTATATCTTCCCCTTTGAGGCCTGTCAGACGTGGGAAAGGACCAATTTTTAGAGGGCCAATTCCTGGAAAATCTAGGAGGCTGAACTTGCAAGAAATCTTTTACAGTCTGCATAGACTTTGCCTTTTCTTCCATCTTTTTAATAACTTCCTCAGCCTTGGATCCAAAAAGAACATCATGTTGAACAGGGGCATCTAATAACTTAGCCTTAACCTGTTCAGGTAAACTTTGTTCACGAAGCCAGGCATGTCTCCTAATAACAGTACCAGAGGCTGCAGCCCTGCAAGAAGCATCCAAAGCATCAAAACCACAATGTAAGCTATGCTTGTTCACTTGTTCAGTAGCATGCAAAACATCCTGAAGTTCCTTATCCTCTGCACAAGTAGGAAGGGAAGCAAGCTTTTGCTTTAAAACAGACAAAAGAAATTGCTGATACTTAAACATATGAAACTGGCAATTTAAAGCCCTTACAGACAGGGTAGCAGAAGTATATACCTTTTTTCCCCACCTGTCTAAAGCACGAGAATCCTTCTCAGAGGGAATAGGATTTTTAGAAGTAGCAACCTTAGCAGCCTTAGAGCCCTGAGAAATAGTTTCAGGATCCGCAGAAGGGTTTTTAAATAAAAATAAATGAGAGTCAGGAACCCTGTAAAATCTATCAGGCTTAGAAGGAGCAGGAGGCATGGAATCAGGACTCAAATTAGCCTCAGAAAAAGCATCATCTACAATGTCCAAAGCAGGAGGGATAGCTAAAGGCCTATGCTGAGGAAGAAGAAGAAATTCCTTAAGCCTCTTCTTGGAAGCAGAATAATCCTGTCCTTCCCAATGAAAATGTTCCCTCATCTCATGCAAGGTTTCCCCAAAAGAGAAATCCTCAGGCGGAGAGGCCGAGGGTAAAGAGTCCTCAGCATCCGAATCCTCATAAGGAGGAAAGGAATAGTCCTGATCTGAGGAAGAAACAGAAGATACAGAAGCCTGGTCAGAGGAATCCAGAGTAACATCCTGTCGAGGCCTTTTCTCAGGAGGGGGGTGAGAACCCCTAATCATTGTAAGCAAATCTTCAGCCATCTTTAATAATTGCTTTTGTGTCTTGGGAGTGGATTCAGAAGCAGCTTGAGCAGGAACTTTAGACTTAACAGGAGTCTTTGTCTTTGCCTTTGCCTTTGAAATAGTGATGTGAGTAGGCCTGAAAACCCCCTCAGAAGCCGGTACCTGCACAGCGGTTCCGGACCCATCTGAAGGAGCGGCGTCCGAAGGTCCTGCAGCAGTTAAAATAGTGGGCCTTGATGGCTCCCCATGGGAGTCCGTGATCGCCATCGGTTCAGAAGTGGCGGACGACAGGTGCTGCAAAAGCGCCTCACTGACGACAGCCGAACCGGACGCTGGCTCCAGCTGCAACGAGTCCTGTTTGGACCTCGGAGGCCTGTCTTTGTCTTTGCGCTTCTTTTGAACTCCGGTAGTGTCCGACGACATTCTATAATTGAAGCGTCTGCCAAAATAATTTAAAGCCCAATCGTACCTGCGCTTGATAGTACGAGAGTTGAACCTGGCACAGAACCGACAACAAGAAACGTCGTGGTCAGGGCCTAAGCAAGGTAGACAGTAAGAGTGGAAATCTTTATGAGGTATTTGTTTCCCACACGCTATACAATTATTAACTTTTTCTGACATCGGAGGAACAAGAAAAAGATTCCCCAACGGGGTACTTAGCTTTGAGAAGAGAAGTAAGAACTTCGGACCGACAACAACCAAATACGCTGTGCGAAAATCGCCAACCAACGACTTGCGAGCTGCTTTCCACCGCACGGCAAGAAAGACTGGAGAAGATGGCGTCGGCTGAGGGCTATGTACCAAAGCGTACTGACGTCAGGGTACTAGCTTGTACAGCCGACGCCGGACCCAGACTTTGGGATTCTGGCCGACCTCGGGCTGCCTGCTGGCAGGAGCACCCTACAGTTATGACTGCAACAGTGAAACACGAAGAACATCGGAGGGAAAGCATGCAGCAGACTCGAGGGCCAATTGTGCACCAGAGCGTCCCTTGGAGATCCACCCGGTGGGGGGATCAGCGAGAAGTAGTCGCTGCATTTCGCATTGAGAGGGCTGGCAAAAAGGTCACAGCAAGGTTGACCCCATTTGCTGAATATGCTGTCCGCCACCTGGCGGTTCAGGGATCACTCGTAGGGCATGAGGATCGCCCTGCTTAGCCTGTCTGCGATCACATTGGTTTTCCCCAGGATGTGCGTTGCCATCAAGGCCCGCTGGGAAGCTGTCGCCCAATTCCACACTCTCATGGCCTCCCTGCATAGTGGGTACGATCTGGTTCCTCCTTGTTTGTTGAGATACCACACTACTGACATATTGTCCGAGTGTATCGCAATAGTCCCTAAGGGGAGGACATCTTGAAGCGCCTGCAACACTAGGAGCACTGCTCTCATCTCCAGGACATTTATGTGCAAGTCTATCTCGTGCTCCTGCCACGTGCCTTGGACCATCCTGCCGAGATAATGCCCCCCCCCCCTATCCTGGAGGCGTCCGTGGTCACTGTGGCTACCGGGTTGGGTGAAACAAAGGGTTTCCCTACGTCTAAATTGTTGGTGCATAGCCACCAATTGAGGTCCTGCTTGCATTTGCCTGTGATTAAGATTGGATGGGATAGTGGTGGTCTTTGAAAGGACCATTGGGCGAATAAGGGCCACTGTAGGATCCTCATATGCAACCTCGCTAACGGGACCATCATGATAGTGGATGCCATTGTCCCCAGTAACTGAAGCACTAGTCTTGCCCTCACGCGTGCCAGAGGCATCATCATCCGAACCTGTCGTTGTAACCCTGTGATCCTTTCCATAGGTAGGAACGCTCTCAACCGAATAGTGTCCAACTCTGCTCCTATAAATAAGACACGCTGTGAGGGTAGCAAGGCAGATTTTTTCAGTTTATTGTGATGCCTAACTGGTGACAAAGATCAATAACAGTATCTTTGTTTTGTAGAAGTAGATGCTTGGTGGGGGCAGATAGGAGCCAGTCGTCCAGGTAAGGGAACACCTGGAATCCTTGACGTCTCAAGTGAGCCGTCACCACTGCCATGCACTTGGTGAACACCCTGGGGGCTGTGGTGAGACCAAAGGGCAGGGCTCGAAACTGGAAGTGCCTGGCTCCCAGCCGGAAGAGTAGATGACATCTGGATGCTCTGTCCATTTTGATGTGGTAATAAGCATCCTTCAGGTCGATGGAGCACATCCATACTTCCTTTCCCAATAACGGGAGAACTGATTGTAGCGTGACCATCAGGAATTTGGACTTGTGTGCATAATGATCGATTCGGCTAAGATCCAAAATAGGTCTCAGGTCCCCCGTTCTTTTCGGCACCAAAAAGAATCTCGAGTAAGTCCCTAATCGAATCTGGTCTGGGGAGACTGGTTGGATGACTCCTTTTTCTAGCAGCTGAGAAACCTCGGTTGCTGCCTGTCCCCTTTGACTGGGTGGAACGTCTGGGATCTTTTTGACAGGAGGAGGTGTGGAGTGAAATGGGATGGTGTAACCTCCAGCGATTATCCCTAATACAGTGAAATGGGATGGTGTAACCTCCGGCGATTATCCCTAATACCCATCTGTCCTGGGTGATGTTGACCCAGGCTTCCGGATACTGGGAGATTCGACCCCCGACTGGCTCCGGAGAAGAAAAGCCGGGCAAACCCTCAGGAATGAGAGTATGGGGAACCGCGGAAGGAATCACAGTCCCCTGAATTGCGGGGGGCCCCCTTTGCCTCTGGGGCGACGTCTCCCTGAATACAACCCCCCCCCCCACCTCGGGGGGGGTCTCACCCTGTGCGGTAGGAAAGGACCTTTGCGATTTTCTGAACCACATCTTTCCCCCTCACTGAGCCTTGGGATAAGGCCTCGACGGGAGGGAAAAATGGACTCCCACGGCAGACAAGGTCTTTCCCTCTTGCTCGCACCTGGTGAGCGTGTCTTTGACTTTGGAGCCGAACAAGGAGGAACCATTGAAGGGGGCATCAGTAAAGGAAGACAAAGGCCTCCGCAAAATGACACAGGCGTAGCCAGGCTTGCCTACTGAGGGCCACCCCTGAACTAGCCACCCTACTAGCTCCCTCGGCCGCATACGAAATCAGTCGCATGGATGAGTTAGCAATGGAGTTGAGGGTAGAGAGCTGAGCGATGACCGTTTGAGTCACTGCCTCAGGTACGTTACCCGTTAGAATATCTCCTAACTCCTTAAGGAGATCTCTCAGGAGCCGTGTGAAATGAGACAAATAATTCAGTGACGTCACTGAAGACAGTGTACGTTTCCCATACCGATCCATCGTCCTAGACTCCTTGTTAGGGGGATGGACCGAAGAGGAAGACTCAGCAACCTCCTTCTGTATGGCAGCTGCCACCACCATAGCATCTACCGCGACTCCCTTTATCAAAAAATCTTTCCCTTGGGGAGCAGACAAAAATTTGATGGGGCATCGAGGAACCGGCTCCACAGAGTCAGGAGTCTCCCACACCCCTCGACAGATAAGGTCCAGGAGCTCGAAGGGTGGAGACACCCAGGAGGCGGACGGCTGGGTGCCAAAGGCCTTAAGGAATACTGAATTCCTCCTCGGAGGCGGTTTTGTAAGGCCAGTCTCCTCTGTTTCAAGATCTCCAGGATATCAGAGAATGAAACATCCTCAAAGGAAGACTTAGGGGACCCCTCCGACTCTTCCGTACCGTCTCCCACACCCCTCGACAGATAAGGTCCAGGATCTCGAAGGGTGGAGATACCCAGGAGGCGGAGGGCTGGGTGCCAAAGGCCTTAAGGAATACTGACTCCTCCTCAGAGGCGGTTTTGTAAGGCCAGTCTCCTCTTTGTTTCAAGATCTCCAGGATATCAGAGAACGAAACATCCTCAAAGGAAGACTTAGTGGACCCCTCCAACTCTTCGAGGTCAGTATCGGAAGTAAGGGACTCGTCCTGGGAGTCTACATGCTTCCTCTTGCAAGCTTTCTTTCTGGGGGGTTCCTTCGGCACAGACTCTGAGGGCCCCTCAGAAAGAAGGGGACCACTCATGGGGGTGTCCATAGGCCCTTGCGCCCTGCTGTCCAAGGATAGGTGGATGTCAGAAGCTCTCGCCGGTGTTGTAGGGGACGGAAGGACCGATCCGAGAAGAAGTAGCTGACCTAGCCAGCACGCTCCGCATAGCCTCGAAGGCGGGACCTCCCGAATCGGAGGACTGACCACCTTCCAAGGCCATGACCGGGACAGGAGTCCCCGCCGCCGAGGCGCCAAGGGGAAGGCTCGGCACTGACTGGTGCTCCGAGACATCCCCCTCAGGCCCGATAGAGGAGACCTGAGCCTCGAACCCTGTGGACGGAGCCGACAGGGTGGGAGCCGATGCTGGCATTGATAAACCCCGCTGGGGTATCGGCGCCGGCACAGGAACGTCCCTCAGAGCGGAACTCACCAGCTCCGACGACAAGGATGCGCTCGGAGGAGGAATAGCAGGTACAACCAACAGAGCTGGCTCCGAGCCGACTGGGTCGGAGCCGAGAAAAGTATGTCCAACACCGGCGACTATAGGAGCCTCTGCATCACCCTATCTACATCCAAATCGGAAAGCCTGGAGGATTTGGAGGAAATGGATGGAGAAGCAGACCTCTTATCTGGAGAAGCTTGCCTTAAACTTGGCGACCGGCTCCGAATCGGTTCCAAAATTATCGAAGCGGCCGCAGAGTCAGTCGATACAGTTACTTACTGCGGCCCCGAAGTCGGTGGAGCCAAGGAAGCAGATTCCACAATGGAAATTTTAGAAGGTGGCTCCGAAACAATAGATGGAGCCGGTGACCTCTTCTTGGATTTGGAGGATTTAGACTTCGACTGGAAGCTGGGAGCCGAAGCTAAATCCTCCTCAAAGGACGGTTTTTGCAGTCCCTTTAGGATTAATTTGTTTTTCCTCTCCTGGAGCACCGAGGACTAAAGGTGTGGCAGAAACTGCACGACTCTTGAAGGTGGATGGCTCCAAGACAGTAAACAAAGACCGAGAGCCCGTCTGTGATAAACATTTTATAGGCACACTTAGTTCACTTCTTAAAGCCCGAGGACTTATGCTCTTTTTGTTCCTTAGACATTCTAACAAATAGTAGCAGCCACTACCAAAAGGGCGGGAAACTACTAACACAGAAAGCAGAAACACAAAAGAACACACACAAGGCACAGGGGAGAACCTCTAATTAAAACGGTTCTCAACTTAAATTAAGAAAAAACTAACCACGCAAGCACACACAAGGAGGACTAGGTCCTCTAACTTAAACGGGCCTAGCCCGAGAGTGTAAGGGATACCACACACAACACACTTGCACACTACAAAAACAATGCAGCAACACCACTAAGAACCACTCTATTGAATAACAGAATTATTTTAGCCAAGAATTAGCAAAAAATTTTCCACAAAAAAAAAGACTTTCAATACTTAGCCACAGCCAAGTCAAGACCACGTCCGAGCTCTACAAGCGGCAAATGAGATCTGGGGATGTGGAGCCGTGTATTGTGGGATACCATCTTAGCCCAGCCAATCAAAGACTTTCGAGCTAGTAGATAGGCCGAGTCTCGACCCCACAAATGAAGAATGTAGGCGAGATAGGACTACATAACATCCATGTTTCTCTGTGCCAGAAAGGAGGTAGAATGACCTTGTCACTAAGGAGTCTGTATTTCTGGATGAATCTTATCAGCAGAAGTGGAAGAAAAGCACAAAAAAGTCTACCTGTTCATTTGTGTGCTATAACACCCATGGCCTGTCTCATCTAGAAGGGGAATTGGGGAAATAAAGTTGTGATACTACTTGTTTGTTGGACATATAGAGAGATCACAGAACTGAGTGACTCAGAGGCAAAAGAAATCTTTTAATCATTAAAACGAACAAAAAACTATGTGCTGAGATAGCAAGGCATACAGTATCCTTGTGCTCATAAAAAGTACAAAACCACTGTTTCTTTGTTAAAATAATTTAATGTCCAAGTGCTTTCATTTTGTTAAAAAAAAAAACTTCATCAGATACAATACATGCATATAGAAACTTAAATTTATAGTAATTAAAGTGTACTCCTCCCCAACCATTCACAAAATAGACTCAATTAAATGCCTAAACATTTAATTATATGCAACCTCATTAAGCTTATTCACCCATTAACTCTCTCAAATATAAAAAAAATACCCTACATATAAACACATACATCCTATATATAAGAATAATAATGGCTGAAAAAAACAGTCAAGAAGGGAGGACCCTGAGTGCTTAAAATGTAAATTTAGAGGAAAGTCGGCTCTGCAAGAGAATTTATAAAAATTCTTGGACCGACACGAGTACATAATTCTCATGATACCACTGACCTGTCATCGCATGAGAAAAATTCAGTGGTATGTCTGGAATTGTTGGACCCAGTACCTACATTCCTTGGAATGTCAGTTGCCAGTGCTATCCATAAGACAAGAAATTCCCTTCTTCCATGTTAGATTAAAAGACCACTACTCAAATTTTGCCCAGTACATTTTTTCCACCTATTCTAATCTTTTCGAGGACAAATTAGGGAAGCTTCTAGTTGTGTACTCCATGAAGTTAGATCCAGATGTCAATCAAGTTATCAGGCCTGCATGGAAAGTTCCAATAGCCATGCAGGACAGAGTCGAAGCCGAGCTAGATAAAATGGCGCGACGAGGTGTGATTTTTGTCTGGTGTCAGGTCCAACTGAATGGGTATCTTCCATGGTGGTAGCACATAAGAAAAGCTCAGATAACATCAGAATATGTACTGATCCACAAGATTTGAACAAAGCACTAAAAAGACCTCATCATCCAATGCGCACAGTTGAAGGAGTCTCAGTCTTGATGTGAAATGACACTGTTTTTTTCTGTCTTCAATGCAGAGAGTTCATTTTGGCAAATTCAGTTTCACAAAAAAAACTCATTGCTCACTACGTTCAGTACTCCGTTTGGCAGGTCCAAATTTTTCAGAATGTCATTTGAGATAAATTATGCAAGTGCAGTCTTTCAACGTGCAATGGAGCAAAATGTTTCTGGGTATCCTTCTGCTATTATAGTAGATGACATACTAGTAGGAAGTAATGATGAAGCTAAACATGACAGAAACCAACCTCAGAAAAGTTCTAGAAAGGGCACATCAAGTGAATCTTAAGTTCAACCCACAGAAATGCAAATTTGGGCTACAAGAAGTTAAATTTGATGGTCATTTATTCACTAATTCAGGCCTACGACCAGACCCTTCAAAGCAAAATATGATGGTCATTTATTCACTAATTCAGGCCTACGACCAGACCCTTCAAAGCAAACAGCCATTCTCGAAATGCCAGCTCCAGACAGTGTTAAAGCCCTGCAACGTTTTCTTGCCATGGTCAACTACCTAGGCAAGTTTATTCCAGACTTCAGCCAATGTTCAGCACTGCCTAGAGAGTTGACATGTAAAGCTGAATCCTGATCTTAGAGCAGCACCAGAGAGCATTTGATATCCTGAAACAGAGTATTGCTAGTCCACCCTCTCTCAGATACTATCATGTTCACAAACCAGTTACACATTCCTGTGATACTTCAAAATTTGGTCTTGGCGCAGACATTCTACAAGAGGATCAACCTGTTGTCTGTGCATCGAGAACTCTTACCCAAACTGAGATGCAGTATGCCCGGAATGAGAAAGAGCTTTCGGCAATTGTGTTTACATGTTCGAAGTTCCATGATTATGTTTATGGTAAACCTATCCTGATCAAAACAGACCACCAACCTCTAGTGACTATCTTGAGAAAGGCTATGCATTCAGCTCCAGCCTGACTGCAACATATGATGCTGAAATTGAAAAAGTATAATTTCAATCTTGTCTACAAGAAAGGCAAACTTCTTTATCTTGCTGATACATTGTCCAGATCACCAAGAAACACCACAGAACAGTATTTGAATGAGAACCTTGATTTTGAAGTAATGGAGGTGAGATACTTTTCTTCCACACGTCATAATGAGCTGAAAGATCACACAGCCACAGATCTAACTTTACAAAGGCTCAACCACTTTATCAATCAAGAATGACAATTAAACTAATCTGTTTACCTCAAGAAGTGCAACCTTATTTTCCATACAGAGATTAGATTTTGTCTGACAATTGTATCAATATGAAAAGTCCGAAATAAGAAGTTATGTACCTACCATAACGTTCCATGTTAGTTGTCTTCATCTCGCCTTCTTTCTTGCTGGGTGGGTTCGGAGCCGATCCTCGGCTCTGACTCGGCCTTTTTCTAAAGCTAGAGAGCTATTTACCGGCTCGAGGCCACCCCTTATCTCACAATGCTAGGCGTCAGATATCCAGATCTCATTTGGAAAGCTAACACCATGGAAAAAACACACTAGTTCCCACCAAAGGTTTACCGACAATGCTACAAACTGAGGAGGTCGTAACCTAAAAACAAGGTCAACCGTAGGAAGAAGGCCTCAAAAGGGATTCTTCTCGGTCCTAACCAGGCAAGGGGGATGGAGGGTGGGACGCAAGAAAGAAGGCGAGATGAAGACAACTAACATGGAACGTTATGGTAGGTACATAACTTCTTAACGTTAAGTTGTCTATCTCGCCTTCATTCTTGCTGGATGGGACAGCATCCCTAGCACCTTAGCCCTGGGTGGCTCATCAAAACAGACTCTTGAGCACAGTGGAACCAAAATCAGCTCGACCCCTAGAGGCCATATCCAACTAGTAATGTGAAATGAAGGTATGACGAGTGGCCCATGTTGCTGCAGCACAAACAGATTCCATTGGAAGTCTAGCCTGAAAAGCTACCGACGTAGCCAATGCTCTGGTGGAAAGAACTTTTGGTTTTGAGAGAAGTTCTTTATGTCTCAGTTGGTAGATCAAGGTAATAATAGAGGCCAGCCACCTGGACAAAGTTACCTTAGAAACTGGCAGGCCCTGCTTCCCCTCAGCATAGGACAGGAAGAGTTGATCTGATTTTCTTGACTGTTTGGTCCTATCCAAATAAAAACATAACTGCCTGTGAACATCCAAATAGTGCAACTTTTGTTCAGCTCTGTTTGAATAATTAGGAAAAAAGACAGGAAGATCAATAGCCTGATTGAGATTTGTCTCTGAGGGTATTTTGGGCAAAAAGGAAGGATTAGTCCTGAGTGAAACTCTATCTTTGTGAAAAATAAGATATGGAGGGCGAACACAAAGGGCTTGAAGTTCCGATACTCTTCTACCAGAGGTGATAGCTACTAAGAAGAGAGTCTTCCAGGAGAGTAACTTTAAGGAACAAGAAGCTGCAGGTTCAAAAGGAGGGAGAATCAATTAAGTTAATATCAAGTTCAAATCCCACGGAGGGGGGGGGTCTTTAACCGGGGGTCTAAGTAACATAGTCCCTTTAAGAAAAGCCTTACAATGTTTGTGGGACATGATATTGGACTCTGATAGGCTAACGTGAAAATTTGCAATAGCAGCCAATTGGACCCTAATGGTGGCAGCTGAGGAATATTATGGACAGGGGCTGTAAAGGGGTTTATCTTCCTAGCCTCTGCCCAGAAAGAAAAACGTTTCCACTTACTAGCATAAGTCTTCCTAGTAGAAGGTTTGTGCGAAGAAAATATGATTTCACGCACTAGCTGAGAAATATGTGGAAGCCTGGCTAAGGTTGGAAGTGGAGCAACCGAGCTGTGAGGTTGAGAGAGTGAAGGGATTGGTGCAGCCCGCCCGACTGATGGATCAAGAGGTCTGGCACTGGGTCCAGATTCCAGGGCTGCTCCAGCAGGTGACGATGCAGGAATGGGAACCAAATTTGTCAAGGCCAGTAAGGAGCAATGAGGATCATCCTGGATCCCAAAGAGGTCGCTTTCTGAATCAGTTTTGGAATCACGGGAAAAGGAGGGAATGCATAGAGCAGAACCCGGGGCCAATCGTGAACTAGAGCGTCTCTGGGGGAATAGCCTGAGAGGGGGAAGAGAGTGAAGAAGTCGCTGCACTTCCTGTTGAGAGGAGTTGCAAAAAGGTCGCAGCAAGGTTGACCCCATCTGCGGAAAATTTTGTCCGCTACTAACTGATTGAGAGACCACTTGTGAGGCATAAGGATTGCTCTGCTTAGCCTGTCCGCTATGATGTTGGACTTCCCGGGGATGTGCATTGCTATCAGAAACCATTTAGAGGAGATCACCCACTGCCAGAGTCTGAGTGCTTCTCGACATAAGGGATAGGAACTGGTTCCGCCCTGCTTGTTGATGTACCACACTACAGACATATTGTCCATCTGAACTGCAATAGTCTCGGTAGGTAGAGAGTCCTGAAGAGCTTGCAATGCTAAAAGTACTGCTCTCATCTCCAAGATGTTCATGTGCAGATGGTACTCTAGGGGTTGCCAAGTGCCCTGGATAGTCCTACCCTGAAAATGCCCCCCCCCCACCTGATCAGGAAGGCATCCGTTGTCACCGTGGCAACCGAAGGAGGAAGTACAAACGGTCTGCCCTGAAAAACTTGAGGGGAGACCATCCACCAAGAAAGGTGGTCTTTGCATGATTGGGTGATTATTATGTTGTGAGACATCGGAAGCTGGTGAAAAGACCATTGGGTAAAAAGCATCCATTGAAGAATCCATATGTGAAAACGAGCCAGGGGAAGTAATGTGATTGCTGCTGCCATGAGAACCAAGGTTTTCAGTACAAATCTGGCCTGGATTCTCTTGCATTGTAGTAATGTTTGAACATGTCCGCGAATATGTAATACTCTTTCTAATGGAAGTTTGCCAACAGTTCTTTTGTGTTTAACATGGCGCCTATAAAGGTTATAGATTGACAAGGCGACAACGCAGGCTTTTCGAAGTTTATAGAGATACCTAGCTCGGAGCAAGTTTGGATGGTATAATCCCTGGCTCGGATTAGCTGATGCCTGGTGGAAGCAATTAGGAGCCAGTCGTCTAGATATGGAAACACCTGGAATCCTCACCGTCTCAGGTGAGCCGTAACCACTGCCATGCATTTGGTGGACACCCTGGGGGCTGTGGTGAGGCCAAAGGGCAGGGCTCTGAATTGAGAGTGATTTGCTCGCAGCCGGAAGCGGAGAAACCTCCTGGAGCATCTGTTCATTCTGATATGGTAGTACGCATCCTGTAGGTCTATGGAGCACATCCAAATGTCCGGACCCAAAAAGGGTAGAATGGACTGAAGCATGACCATCTGGAACTTCGTTCTTTGAACAGATTTGTTTAACCTGCTGAGATCCAAAATGGGTCTCCAGTCCCCTGTTTTCTTTGGTACCAAAAAGAACTTGGAGTAAATCCCGGATCCTTGCTGGTCTGCTGGGACTGGCTGGATGGCTCTTTTTTCTAGTAGTTTTGAAATTTCTAGTACTGCTTGTTCCCTTAGACCGGGTGGAACATCTGGAAGGAACCTGTTTGTTTGCAAGGGGGTGTGGACAAAGGGGATTTTGTAACCCTCGGATATGACAGACTGTACCCATTTGTCTTGTGAGAGGAGTCGCCAGGCTTCTGGGTACAGTGACAATCTTCCCCCGACTGCCTCCAAGAGTGGACAGTCAGGCAGCCCCTCAGGGGAGCTGAAAGGGTTTGTCAGAAAAAGATTCCCTGCTACCCTGATTTTGCAGACCCCCTCTGCCCCTTGGGTGGTGTCTGTTGTTCCCTCCTCTGCCCCTGGAGGGAAACTCGCCACGTGTGTCAGGCACGACTCCTTGGGGTTTCTTGAAGTTATGTACTCATGGTCATGAGGGGTAGAGCAGGGCATTATGGGTGAGGGGAGGAGCTGAGAGCTTGGATCCAGCTGGAAAAACTATGCTGGGTTCGGATCCGATATCCATAACCCACAGGTTGCAGACAAATGAATATCCTACTTCAGATCCACATTTTCCCACTCTTCTGACCTTTAGGGTATGGTCTAGAAGGAGTAGAAAAATGGACTCCCACGGCAGCGAGAGTCTTGCCTTCCTGCTCACACCTGGTAAGGGTATCTTCACCTGTGGTCCGAACAAAGCTGAACCATCGAAGGGGGTATTGTTGAAGGATGCCTTAAAGGGGTCAGCAAAGTTACCTAACCGCATCCAGGCATGTCTTCTCAAAGCCATGCCTGTGCCTACGGCTCTACTCGCCCCATCGGCTGCATAAGAAATGAGCCGCATGGAGGAGTTGACTATAAAATTAAGGGTCGCCAGGTGGGAGTTAATCTTTTTTGGAGAACCCGCAGCAGATGGATCCTGAAGGGTATCACCCAGTTCCTTAAGGAGATCTCTCTGAAGGCGGGTGAAATGGCACAGATAGTTCAGCGACCGCATGGAAAAGGTCACTGAAGAGAACATCCGCTTCCCGTACCTGTCCATTGTCCTAGATTCTTTATTAGGTGGATGGACAGGCACTGAAGGGTCAGCCAACTCCTTCTTAGTGGCTGCTGCAACCACCATGGCATCAACAGGGACACCCTTTGAAAGAAACTGTTTGTCGGACGGGGCTGTAATGAATTTTGTGGGCCTGTGGGGAGTTGGTTCCACTGTGTTTGGGGCCGTCCACGCCTTCCGAGCCACTAATTCCATGAGCGGGTCGAAAGGCGGAGACACCCAGGAGGTGGAATGGCAAGAACCAAATGCATCCAGATACACAGACTCGTCCTCGGAAGGGTTGAGGGCGGCCCAGTTCCCCCCTCTGCTTAAGGATCTCAAGGATGTCTGAAAAGAAGACATCCTCAGAGGGGGACCTTGGGGACCCTTCCGAATCCTCCAAGTCCGTGTCAGAGGTGACTGACTCGGGGGAGTCAACATGCTTCTTCTTACATTTTCTCTTCTGAGGGGGCTCCTCAGAGATCAGGGGAGGCCTCGGAAGGGGAAGATACACCCAATGGGATTACCTGGAGCACTTGTTCTCCACACTTGGGGTCAGGAGGGTGGGCAGAGACCGACGCAGGCACCATGGGGGGAGGAGTCAAAGGGGTCGATCGCGGAGCCGACACCAGAGTCTGCACGCTCATCATGACCTCAAAGGTGCCCCTATCAGGCAGAGAAGAGGGTCCCCGCTCCGAAGAGATGTGAACCCCTCCCGGCACCGAGAGGGATGGCTCTGAGGCCGATGTCGGGGCCGAGCTCACCTGCGCCGAGGCCCCAAGAGGGAGAACGGGGCTGGACAAGGGTCCGATGCCACTCACCCCTTCGGAGCCGACGAGGGAGTCTCGGCGCCCGGATCCCTCCAAGGACGGAACCAATGAAGAGATCGGAGCCGACGAAGGAGCTGAAGGGTGGGGCATTGGCTCCGACGTTCCGACGATTCGAGCCCCAACAAGCTCCGGCTCTGAACACGGTAGTAGAGTCGGAGGAGGAACTGTTGAAGAAACAGAGATAGCCACAGTCTGTTGAGAAGGGCTAGTCAACATTTTGGCCAGTGCCTGTGACTTAAGGAGCCTACTGACCACCCTCTCTAAGTCATGGTCAGATAGCCTGGAGGACAGAGAGGAATGAGATCTATGGCTCCGCTCCGATTGTAGTAATGGGGACCTGGGAGCCGAGCGAACGGACTCTAAGGAGGGGGATCTCGAACGCTTTTGGCTCAGAGAAGGCTCCGATAGCAAAGTCGGAGCTGACTGAGGTCTTGAATTGTCGGTTCCAGCCAGAACCGACGAGGAGGCAGAAGCTCTGCTCGGCGTCGGCTCCGAACAGGGAGCCGACGGTTTGGCGGGCTTTAAGGATTTCCCAGATGAAGGCTTAGCCAGGGATCCTTCAGGCTTTAACAAGCCTCTCAAAATGAGTTTATTCCTACGCTCTTGCAGGACTCTCGGACTGCAAGCATGACAGACCGAACAAGAGTCCTGCAGGTGTAGGGGGCCCAAACAATAAACACAAGAAGTGTGACCGTCTGTCAGAGACATCTTCTGACAGCACGAGTCACACTTCTTGAAACCTGAAACCTTGGTATCTTTAGACATGATAGGAGAGATACCAAGGGAAGTTAAACTAGTGCTTAAAACACGACACACATGCACTAGAACTAACAATACAATACCTCTATAACTACAACAGTTATAAATAACAAAAAACTTAACAGAAAAATTATATATATATATATATATATATATATATATATATATATATATATATAAAACAATACTATAAAGAGACAGGCCTAACCACTACCCCAAAAAGGACGGGGGGGAGGAAGGGAAGAAAACTGTAACAGAAAAAAGGAGATCCTAAGTGGGGTCTAAAGGGGTAACACGATGTAATAAAACTAATATAGAAGAAAATTTAAAAATAACAACAACTCTGACAGTAAAAATAGTAGGAAAAGAATTATACGACCTGGAGCCGGTAAAAAACACAACCTCGTAGCTGAAGCGGCAAACGAGATCTGGGTATCTGACGCCTAGCACTGTGGGATAAGGGGAGGCCTTGAGCCGGTAAATAGCTCTCGAGCTTTAGAAAAAGGCCGAGTCAGAGCAAAGGATTGGCTCCAAACCCATCCAGCAAGAATGAAGGTGAGATAGACAACTTAACATCTATTTGTTCCAAAGTCCTTGCAACAAGAGTAAATTACTATCTTGCATCGTGGTCACCCAGGAACCGACTCTACCAAAAGAAGGGCGAGAGGACTAGTATTTTGGCCTTCTATGTCACAAGACCTTGAGAGAACACTTTCATTTTGTTTCGTGTGTAATAGTACTAAGCCACATCAACAGAAAGAACCACTTTAACTAAACTAGATTCCGGAACTACCTTGATCGACAGTAGCCACTGACATTTTTGAGTGGAATGGTCAACATTATTTGGTGTTAGTAGACTCTTACTCCAATTGGTTCGAGATGACTTACTTCCTAACCTAGCATCCAGTACTTTCATTACTAAGATGAAATGTAATTTTGCAGTCCATGGTAGTTCGCACAAAGTTATTTCTGACAATGGCACGGAGTTTACAAGCCAACAGTTCAAAAGATTTGCTGAAGAATGGGACTTTACTCATGTCACAAAGTAAACCTGAGTACCCACAGTTAAATGGTTTGGCAAAATGTGCAGTTCAAAGTGCAAAACAGTTACTTGAGAAGTGAAAACGAGATAATAGTGATTTTTCCTGAATCTCAGAAACATTTCTCATGATAAACAGCTTGGTTCACCTTCTCAGAGACTTCTGTCGAGACAAACCAGAACCACATTACCAATTAGAAGTTAGTTGTTGGTTCCGTGTGCCAAGAACAACAGGTCAGTGAAAACCATTCTGTTGAAGTGTTTAACCCAGACGTCCTACTGCGATAAAACCAGCAAACCGCTCAATCCATTATCAGAAGGAGAAGTGGTAAGGATGCAAATGTCCAAAGGTTATGATCGGATTGGTGTTGTGAAGAATATTTGCCAGAGCCAAAACTGTACATTGTGGAATCACAGGGAGTAGTCTTTAGGTGGAATTGGAAGCATTTGAGACTGGTGTCAGACCCTCTACCACAGCATGTAGCCTGTGAGAAAGACTGTTTATCTCAGAGTGATTTGTCCAGTGTTTGAATTCCAGACAAGTTCCAGAGGAGATTCCCATTCCTGTGACAAATCCAGAAGTTCCTGATATGAGTTGTTCACTGAAGACTGTCCTTGTTGCTAAATTTGGTGCAGATTATTATGTTACGGCATATGGCTGCATCTCTAAACACGAACAGATGCGAAGCAACTTGGACATGAACGTTGTCTTGTTTCCAATATATATATAGTAATGTACGTCTAGCTCTAATATTGTTTTCACAAAAGGCAGTCTTTTTAGAGGGAGGATGTAGATTAATGTGTTCATATGTACCTTTAATAAGCTATCCAAGGGCTTGCACAAGTCTATAAACACTAAGCATGTGCAAGTCTGACTGCCATTTTGCAGTAAACTGTTGAGCTATAAGCATGTATGTATATAAGGTCTATCTGTTAGTTTGTTTTTTATGATGCTGCTATACATCCTGATATGTTTCTATGTATTAAGGCATCTAAACAAAATGCCCCGCCTGCTTGTCATCTAAGTTAGAGAGGGGCGAGCGACACTAGCCGAACAAAAATAAAGGCAACAAAAGAAAATGTCAGTACGAGAACTCCAGCAAGTCTAACAAGAGGGGTTCCTTTTCCAAAAATGCTAACCTCCCTTCCAACCTACAACTGTGCTGAAGTGGGGCACCCATATTTGCCAAGTCCCCCCACACACACACACACTGTGGGTGCCCCATCTCAAAAGTTAGACCTCAACGAGGCAGTCTGACAGTCAATAGTTTCTGACAACTGGGTACTCAACAGTGTTGGCAAACGTAATAGAAGGCAGTGGAAGGAAAATCCACCTTCATTCAAAGGGGGGGGGTCCCCCTTCACGCACTGGACCATACTTTGTTATTCCCTCCCATACAGTGGCAAATGCTTGACTCAGTAGACAGAGAGCTGGTCCCCTCCTTTGTACAGAATGAAATGTTTCAACTCTAGAATTTCCTGTTTCCCAAAAAAGAGCTGTTCTGGAGACCTGTATTATACCTATCCTTCCTGAATACCTTTGCAAGCTCCCCAAGTTTGAAATGCTCATGCAACAGTCTGTATTCCCCTTTTGCCAGACCACTGCTCATGATGACTCTGGACTTGAAGGATGTGAATCACCATTTCCCCATAGGTCATCATGTCAGGAGATGTACGAGATTTGTTGTGTCTGGTTCCCACTGCCAGTTCTCTGAGCCCTTTGGATATCCACTGCCCCTAGATTGGTTACCAGATGCCTTTCTTCCACTGTTCTTGGCATTCACATATCCCTTACTTGGATGAATTGTTGATCTGTGCAGAGTCTATATCCAGGTGTTTGGAATCACTAGAGAAGGCCTCTACCTTACTCTCACAGCTAGGGTTCGAGTTTAACCTTTGGAAGCCTTGCCTGACATCCTGGCAAAGTCTTGTATTCCTAGGACACTTAACACTGACAAAGCAATGACCCTTCTTCCTGAGGACAAGATTCTGTCTTACCAGTATTTTTATACCTCATGTAGACTCTAAAGAATTTTTTCTCTGGTAATCAGCAAATGTTGGAGGTGTGATGGGAAGAAAGAGGTAACTGGGAACATATTTTCTGTGAGTGTAATGAGTTGGCAGACTTTAAAGATTCCCTGCAGTCTGCTCCGTCAGACATACTGGGTGAGCAAATTGGTCTAATGGGGAAAATGATTTTTTTGAGCTATGATACAGAATTGGGATGGTCTAGAGACAGTAAGGCCTTGCTGAGTCTAATTATGGTGGCTGCCAAAAAAATCAATTACTAGAAAATGGAAATCAATGTCTAAACCAACTTTACTACAAGTAGCGAATATAATAACAGATAAAAGTACTAGAATTGGGATCTTTAGAAAAAGGTAGGAGCAAATTACATAGGAAAAAATGGGCATTGTGGGAACAATACATGCAGAGGAGGAAAAAGCTTTAAAAGAAGGCACAATTTGAATGAGCTATGCAATGTTTGACTGACAACTGCTGGACAGATTGTAATTGATGTGTATTGTTTGCAACTGCAATTGTGTCGTGGTTTGTATTATATGATGCTTGCAAATGAAATTATATCAGTATGGTTTGTTTTCATTTATATAAATGTAAGATTGCCTATGTCATATGTGCTAATTTTATAAAGATGTTTCAAAAAAACTAATTCTGTCTTACCAGAAGATGTTTCAGGAATTCTGTAGGAGGAACGTCACCTCTGCAAGAGAATTCCTAAAAATTCTAGGACTGGTAAGAGTACATAATTCTCATGATGCCACTGACCTGTCATCACATGCATGAGGAAAATACAGCATATGTCTGGAATTTTTCGACCCAGTACCTACATTCCCTGGAATCTCAGTTGCCAGTGCTCTCCTTCATCAGACAAGAGTTACAGTGGTAGACAGCAAGGCCAAGCATCAAGCCAGGACTTTCCTTCTTCCCTTCTGCTTTGGCACAGCCTATCCATATAGACTTATCTAACTTCACTTGGACAGCGATGCCAGTGGGAGTGCAAGTTCAGTCCATTTGGGAGCCCAAGGATGCACAGAAGAACATCAGTATTAAGAAAATGTTAGTGGTGATCCACACCTTGAAGGTCCTTCACCACCTATGGGTTCTGATTCCTCTTATGGTGGTTATGGGCAATACCGTGGTGATGTGGTACCTTAAACTAGGGGGGTGGTGTACAAAGTCATACTCACTGCCGACTAGCGGTGATGGCCTGGGAGCTGGCTTTACAGCATTATTTGATTCTTCAGGCATCACACATTGTTACAGCTAAATGTTGTGGCAGACCCACACAAGTGGCAACTTAAGACAGTGGTGCTACAGAATCTAGTCCAGATGTGGGGAACACCAAGTAGATCTGTTCACCTCCTCTCAGAACACAAAGCTGGAGAAATTCTGTTCCAGAGACCTTTGCAGCCATGCTTGGAGGACAGATGTATTCTCATTTCCTTGGGAAGGTTCCTGTATTCATTTCCACCCTTTCCACTGACTCAAAAGGTACTTCTAAAGGTTCAGAAAGAAATGCCAAAGATCATTGTGGTGATCCCATGTTGGCCCAGGCAGTCTTGGTCCTTTCTTCTAATAGGTTCATAGGTGTTTACTAGGCTAATGACCACAGACCACAAGGGCTTTTTTAAGCCTAGCCATGCATCCCAAATCTCTGACCAGTTCTGATACCCTTGATAAGTTTAAGCATGGGTCTGGGAGATGAACCATTTACAGGTTACCTGTCTGCATCAGAAACACAGGTGCCAAACCAGGGATGAATTTCTGGTTTCCCATCCAATTGTCCAAGTTGCACTTGAATTAGATTAGGGAGGAACTGCTTCACATGGAATGGGAGCCTGTTCCATAGACGGGGTAGTCTCTGGGATACATACCTATCTCTCCAGCAGGTCCTGTTTATATCACAGGCAAGGTTTGAGTCTTTAAAATGGGTAATTCTGGTATTGTTTGTTTTGTGGATATGTAGGAGGTCCATCAGAGTGGGGGTCTGACAATGCCCTGTACGCCAGGCATAAATCTCCCCTCAAAAGGCTGTAGGAGACTGAATACAGGGATAGGGCGGTCTGCATAAGACATATTACTTATGCCCTGTATTCTTTTGGTGAGGAAACTCTGTGGACGTTCCAGTAGCTGGATATGCCTGGTTAGGTACATACCAAACGGGGGATTGTACTCAATGATAGGTCTGATGAATGCCAAATGGTGTTGTCCAAGGGCATTTACCAAAGACTTCCTCACAGTCTGGATTTACTCATACAGTCTCAGGGCAACTGTTGCCTCAGGTAGTGCTGTTGTTAGTGTTTTATTTTCATGACAAGTGATTTTTCAGTTAACAGCTTGCTGTAAAAATAACATAAGACAGCAACTCTGGAATAGAGGAGTAACATTATGGCTGTAATCTGGTTTGACTAATGGCTGTAATATCGGTTGGAGCTGGCAGGGGGAAGGGAAGCGTGACATAGTATTGCATGCTTGCCTCTGTTTAGGAGGAGGATATGAGATGGTGTTTCTAGGATGATTGCCCTTTAGTTGAGTTCCTGCTGGAGACCAAGGACCGGACAGGACTTCTGGCTGCTGGAGTGGATGCAGAACAGACTTGAGCAGTTACATCACTTGTGTAATTGAGGAACATGAACTTTGTGATGCCCTGTGCATACCCAGTCTTAGAGCATGCTTGAAACTGAAATTATGTCAGTATTGTTTGTTTTCATTTATATAAATGATCTAAGATTGCCTATGTCATATGTGATAATTTTAAACAGATATTTCTTAACAAAAAAAAAAAAAAAAAAAGATTCTGTCTTACAGAAGATGTTTCAGGAATTCTCTAGGAGAAATTTGAATTTCAAATTTGAGAAATATTCTAGTATTTTTATCAATATCATACATACTGGTTTATGCAAATATCGTTTAGAACATTCTGTATGCTTCATTTCATACTTTGCGAATAAGAAATAGTGCTGAGCAAGTTTTAATATCTGAAATTAATTTCTGATCTGTTTTGCGAAGTATGCACATTGTAGGGATGATTCACTTACTCCTCTATATTCCACCATTTCCAAGAAAGTGCCTTAAGTCATTTTAGCCAAGCCTCTTCTGGTACCATGTCCTTTTAGATATGCCTCTTCTGACACCATGTCGCTCATCCCTCGCTAACACAGATGACAAGCAGGCGGGGTATTTCATTTAAATGTTTTAATACATGAAAACACATCAGGATGGACAGCAGCATCATAAAATACAAACGAACTGGCTGACATACCTTATACATACATATATATATAGATATATATATATATATATATATTTATATATATACACACACACACACACACACACACACACATATATATATATATATACATATATATATATATATATGGGTCTACTTTCATACACCGAACGTACGAATCACCGACACACACATCCCGACCCCAAACAACCGACAACACACCACACGACACGCAACATACCGAACAACAAAACACCGACACAAAATACGCCAAATACACAAGCACACAACAACACATCCACTAACCTAAACCTAAACCCTAACCCTAACGTCCGACACTATCGCACACTTCACCTACCTGCACCCTAACCCTAACTCACTTACCCAGCCCTAACCCAAGCACCGACACCATCGCACACTTCACCTACCTGCACCCTAACCCTAACTCACTTACCCACCCCTAACCCAAGCACCGACACCATCACACTTCACCTACCTGCACCCTAACCCTAACTCACTTACCCACCCCTAACCCAAGCACCGACACCATCGCACTTCACCTACCTGCACCCTAACTCACTTAACCCGTCCCAAAACTACAGTCCCTCACTATCACACACTTACCTAACCCGAACCCTACCTCCGACACAAACACACACTCACCTGTCCCACAGCCGAACCCGACATCCCACAATTTCGCACACTTACCTGACCGATCCTAACTCCGTCACTGTCGCACACTCATCATGTAACGATCGCACATTTCCCTTGTCGGTCTTTCGTATGTCGAATCTCCTGTCGGTGAACCTACCTGTCGGTCGTTTAGTCTCCTCTTCCAGCGTGTCGCGAATCGGTCGGGTTGTTCTCTCGGTAGACCCATATATATATATATATATATATATATATATATGGGTTCCATACACTAGATCGAATTTTCACTAATTCGAAATAGAGAATGGAATACTCACTGCAGCGAAAGTGCACTTAATCGAAAGTGCACTTACGCGAAGTTCAGTACAATGAACGGGTATTGTACTGAACTTCCGTGCAGTACTCACGGACCTTAGGGTTAAGGGCAAGGGTCATAGTAAGGGGATAGCCCTACAGGCTATCCCCTTACCATGACCCGTGCTCTAACCCTAAGGTCCGTGACGACTGCAGCGCAGTGAAGGACATAGCAATGTCCTCCATTATGGTACGATAGTCACGAACCTTAGGGTTAAGGGCATGGGTTGGGGTAAGGGGATAGCTTTACTAACTACCCCCTTACCCTAACCTGTGCCCTAATCCTAAGGTCCGTGACTATCGCACCATAGTGGAGGACATAGCTTATTTTATTATGTCCTTCACTGTGCTGCAGTGTTTTCGGTGAAGTGCACTTACGCAAAAGTTCACTTTCGTTAAAGTGAAGTTTTGCAGAAGTGAGGCTTCCTATTACAAGTTCGAAGTAGTGAACTGTCGTTCTTGCAATAGGAATCGATATATATATATATATATATATATATATATATATATATATATACACACACACACATATACATATACATACACACACACACACACACATTTTATATATATATATATATATATATATATATATATATATATATATATATATATGCATACACACACACACACATACACACATGCTTACATCTCAACAGCTTACTACAAAATGTCAGACTTGCAAATGTTCAGTATTTATACACTTGTGCAAGCCCTTGGATAGCTTTTTAAACGTACGTACACACGCACACTGATCTACAGCTAGGACTTCTGTTTGTTGGGTTGCCAAAAATTATCCTGCTTAATGGAGGGAAGCTTGGGAATATGGTACATTTTTGACACACCTTGCATCGGTTTACCTCTGTCATCTCAGTGTTTAAGGAACTGATTAGCTGCTGTACCAAACACACAATCAGAATCAAGTGAAGCATTCATAATCTCATTCTTCAACTCATCAGAAAAATTCTTTTGTGAAACCAAGCATACCTCTTCATCACCACTGATGTCGCTGCATTTCTAGAAACAGTATTGGCCTTTTCCAAACACTTTTTAAAGCATGTTTTAACACTTCAGAACATTGGAAACAATGTCTCTGACAAAGACTTTTTGCTCAGCAGGTAATGATGCAGTGAACACACCTAAACCATACACTTCAACACAAACTTCCACATAAAACATTGGTAGTTAAATACCTTAAAAGCTACTGTGCTGGACTGTACCAACTTTTTTTCCCTGTAATTCTAGCCAGTTGCCTAGCTTATCTGGAGGCATAGTCTTTTTATTGGAAGAGGTCATGAGGACAAAGCAGCAGGGTCCACAGACAAGAGGACTTGGAGACCAGGCATGGTCGAGCACGCCCTGAATTTCTTAAACACTTTCTTAGGCAGATATTCACTCAGCAGAGGAGAAATGCAAGCTTTCCTAAAAACATCCTCCAATGCTGGGATCAATGGTGGGAAGGTCACCACATCCAGGGCCTCATCCTCCAAAGGATCCTATACCGTGCTGATCTCAGGACTAGCCAAAGATTGCTCCCAAATGAATACATCCCTAAATCTACCCAGCATTTAGGAAAAGAAAACATCTGTCTGTCCTCAGAAGAACTGCTGATCAGACTCTTGACAGTTGGAAGACCTCAGATTCTGGATCTCTTTAAAATCAGGGTCCCTAGGTGGTCAAACAGGGTTTGGAGCACCAGGGTTACTCATAACCTGGGTTTGCACCCCATAATCAACTGCCTGAGCAATGGATCTAGCCAAAGCCATCAATTCAGGTGGAAACACAGAGACCATTGCCCTGCAATGTGATCGGTCTTTTGTCTCTTTTCTGCAGGCAGTACACTTCTAGGAGAATTCCCAAGGGAGAAATATCAACACAGGCAGCAGATCCCACATCCCGTGACTTCCCCTGTGCCTAAAGAGTTTGGTTATCCCATACCTGAACCTTGCACTGGTACAGCCCCTCAGAATGTGTATGATCTTCATGTATTACTAACACACCAGGGGACCTGGAGGCAAAAGAAGCCGAGTGGTCCAATACCCTGCCCAAGGCTACTGTGGAGTCATAAGCCATAAGATGAGGTATATGTTTTAATTTATTTCTTTGTTTTTTTAGGTGCACAAGGGGTAGTTGGTGTTGGGCACCATATCTGAGACCATCAAGTCAGAAGACAAAAAAACTAGCCAGATCAATACCAAACACAGGCTGCATGGTCAGCCAATTAAAAATGGACAAACCCCCCTATTCTCCCTCTAAATAATAATATGAAGTCTACTTCTGTAGGGGTAATATTCTGAACTCTATACTAAGTAAAATGACAGGAGCTGCAGTTAACACAGTTCAAAGTACAAAATACATGTCACAAAATTTCCACAGTTTTAATAAATAAAGCCTAGTTCAACGTAAAATCATTAAAAGCAGCAAGAACCAGCCTTACACAAGGAATAAAGTATAAACTTAAGAAAAATTCCTGTCAGAAATGTTTAACATAAGAAGTGCTGTAAACCTATTCAATTACCCCAAATAATCATTGCCCCAAAGAAAAGAATGCAAAAACAGCAACTTTCCTGTTAACACTTTCAATCAAAGGAAACACACGATTAACTCATGGCTCTGGAAGTATGAGGCAATAAGAGGCACAATAAATACTAAAACATCCTTAGTACAGAAACTCAGTTAAACATTCACCGATGGCCATAAAATACAATGCAAGGGTTAGAAAGCCACAAAAACCAAGAATTAGCTTAATATAAAGAGTATGAATCTTACACTGGAGGTAAAGTATAACTCAAAGCACATACAATTTCCCAATCAGAAAAAATAAGCAAAGCAGCAAAATTCACTATTCAAACAGTGATAGAGAAAACAGAGGAAGGAAATAAAACTAAAAAGAGTTTCTTCACTGAACTCATCAGCTGAAGAGATCCAGCATAAGAAGCAGTCTTCTAAGAGATCCTATTATGTCACTAGGAAACTGGAATGGTATGTTATATGGTTCTGAAAGGCAATCCCTCTGGTCTCGGGTAATTAGTTCATCACACCAACAGATGGGCAGTGGGAGGAGCTCTGAGTTTTGGTAGACTGTGAGAAATAGGGCAGCAGGACACTACTACCCAAATGACAGGAAAGCAGTGTGTTGGTTGAATATCTTCCCCGGAGGACAATGATGCTAAAACTCCAGCAAAATGTATTTATTGTATTTTGCATTTATTTCCTGGGATATTCCAAATAGGCAAGAAAGTAACCCTTTTTAATGGAGGTCTGGGAAGAAAAACTCCAATACGGAAGAGGTTACTAACATGAAAATACAGGTGATAAAAGCGATGCTAGAAACTACACAATGACAAAATATGAATTATTGGAAGAAGTAGTACATATAAATTTGTACAATAACAGGTTATAAAAAGTATACACATTACTGGTACTATTTAAGATCTAGTATGTATAAAAGAAAAGTCTTCTAGGTGGTGTATGGAATTATACAGCATTCAGAGCAAATGTTTGTACAAGAATTACTTTTACAAGATGAAACAGATAGCCTTTAAGTGGGAGGTATATGTGTTGTAGAAATTGTGTGATAACTGAAAAAGGCAGTTTAAGAGTACAGAGGTGTATCCAAATTCATGAGAGTAGTAAGCAAGTGAAGAACTACAGGAGTAAAATGGGCTATAGGAATGATGTATGGAGTAAAAGATGAATTGGATATAGCACTAAGGAAGACGGGATTAACAGATGTGCAGAATAATAGGTGAAGACAGAGTGAAACTGTAATTGAGCAGACAGAAATGTGGAAGAGGAAGAGCAGGTGGAGTTTTGTAGGAGGAAGAGAAAGGATATAGACAATAAATGCAGTGAGGATCAGCAGTAATTAAAGATGAAGAGATGAGTAAAAGGAGTTGTAGTTTTGAAAATGAAATAGGCTAGCTAATGTCAGAAGAATAAGTGCTGTATGGAGCAACACATGAGAGTCGGACAAAGGTGAAAAGGCATATGCATAAATAATCAACTCCTTTAAGGCAGGCACCGAGGAAAACATGATGTAAATAAAGCTGACACTGGGTAAAGCTAACAACAGGTAGACCATGTCTAATGAGCTAGCATCAGTGCACACACAACATAAGTGACCCTAGAGAAACAGATACTAGTGCAAATGTCTGCAGAGCCAGCACCTGGTACACCACCACATAGAAAGCTGGCACCAGGAAGATCAGGTATGTACTGGGGGGAAATGACTCGAAGTCCTGTGGCCAGAGAAAGAGACTCACTGTTCCTCAAAGGAATCTCTGTTTTTAGTCTCTTTATGGTCACAACTACCTTCTCAATGATGTAGGACAGAAAGTACTGGACCAAGAGAAAAATCATGTTCAACATTGATCTAGGAAGTCTCACTTACAGTGGTGCTAAGCTCTATCAAAATAATGATGGGAAACGTAGGTCCTACATTAAGCTCCATTGTTTTCTTAAGTTTAAGTCTCTCATCACACTGCAAAGAATTATCACTCACACCTATGAATGTGCAATCACTTTCTCTCCCTTAAGCCTATCCTTGGCAGATTTCACCTTTTAAATGGAGAGATGGTCTCAGTCAGAAGACACCTTCTTAAAAGGAAAGTCTCAATAGCCAAAGAGCTTTTGTGACATTAAATAATGTTTCAATGTTAGTCATCTCCAGTGTCCAGCAGTGTCACCATTGCTTTCTTTAGTATAATTTGGAAGTCTATTCCAGGCATCAGCAACTCTCTCAGAGAATCAATACTGACACCATGATCACTAGCCTTGCCTGGATTTGGCAGCTATCATTAGAGCTAGACACATTTTCAACATTAGGTAGTGGTATATTCATGGTGGAGAAAAAAAAGTTATATACTCTCCATAAAGTTCCATCTGTGTTGTCCATTTTCATTCTTCCTTAACAGCTGGGTTTGGATCCAACCCTCGGATCTGACTCGGCCATTATTTTAGTTCATGGCCACTCAAAAGCTTTCGAGCTCCTCCCTTACCCATAATGCACCAACCCCTAGCATACCTCAGGTCTTGTTTGCTGGTTAACATAATGTAAGAAATATTATCATAATATCCCTAGTAAAAGAAGCCATTATCTGGAGCTCAGCATAAACAGTGGTGCCCTTGTAAGTTCTCATTCTTCTAGAGATCAGTTGTTAAGAACATTGGGGGCTGGTGGAAGGGGAGGTGAGGAAGAATGAAAATGGACAACACCAATGGAACGTTATGGTGAGCACATAACTTCTTTATCTGATGTTGTCAATTTTCCTTCATTCCTCAACAGTTGGGACAGTCGCTCCAGCTATTAAAATCCCAGGTGGACTCAAAGGAAGGATATTCCTGAGCACAGTTGAGCCAAAGGCTGCTCTACCTCTTGAGACCAGATTCAGTTTGAAATGAGTAATAAAGGTATGAGGGTTGGCCCAAGTTGCAGCCTCACAAATGTTGTCCATGGAAGCCCTAGACAGAAACAAAGAAGCTACTGCCATGGACATAGCTGAGTGGGCTCAAAGATATTGGTAAGGACACGTCCATCATTTTGTAGACAAATGATACACAATCCATTAGCCATCTAGCTAAAGTTAAATCTGCAACTGATTTACCCAATTTAGAATCTGAAATGGTGACAAATAATTGATCCGTCTTTCTAATTTCTTTTGTTCTATGCAAGTAGAAATGTAATTGTCTGTGAACATCCAGTAAGTGCAACATACATTCACCTTTGTTTGCAAATTTAGGAAAGAAAACTGGTAGATTAATCGATTGGTTGATTTTAAATTCTGACACCACTTTAGGAAGGAAACTAGGATTGGTTCATAATGTCACTCTATCTTTGTGAAAAATTATGTAGGGAGGTTTAGAAGACAAAGCTTGAAGTTCTGAAATTCTTCTAGCAAAGGTGATGGCTACCAAAAATATAGTCTTCCAGGTCAGAAATTTTACATCACATTTTCCTGCTGGTTAAAAAGGGGAATGAATTAGAGTCTACAGTACCAAATTTAAGCCCCATGGAGGAGTTGGATCTTTATAAGGAGGTCTCAAAAGAAGGGTACCTCTCAAGAAGGCCTTACAAAGTTTAGCTTAAGCCAGGGTAGAATTCTCAAGTCCAATGTGAAAATTAAACTGGCTGTTAAATGAACTCTAATGGTAGAGGAGCTAGCTCCTTCACTGAAAACTGTTGCCAAAAATTCAAGGACACTTTGTACAGAAGCTGCAAAAGGGTCAGTATTGTTTCTGATGCGCCCAAACAACAAACCTCTTCCATTTACTTCTGTAAAGTTTTCTTGTAGAAGCTTTATGGGAAAATAGAAGTATAAGATGTACAGGGGATGACAGCATAGGTTGTCTGGCTATTAACGGAAATGGAGAAACTACGCTGTCACCTTTAAGTTTGACATAAATGGGTGAATCATGTCTGTAGGGTGAGACAGGAGGCTGGAATTGGATCCAGAATCCAAGGTCAATAAATTACATGGAGGCCAAAGAAAGGGGAACCAAATCTGTCAAGGCCAGAAAAGAGCAATGAGGATGATGTTGTTTTCAACTGTAAAGGTTTTTGGAGAAATATGGGAATGAATTGGAGTTGGAAGATATGCACAGAGGAGCCAATCATGTAGTAAAGCATCTCTCAGCGATTCCCCCGGTGGGGGGAATTAAGGCAAAGAAGTTGCTGCACTTGTTGTTTAGGGGTGATGCAAAGAGATTGCAGCATGGCTGGCCCATTGGTGAAAAATCATTTCTGCCACCCTCATGTTGAGAGACCCCTAGTGAGGTAGTAGAATTGACCTGCTCGATTCATCTGCTATCACACTGGACTTCCCTGGAATATGTGCTGCTGTCAGAAAATGGTTGGATGAGATCGCCTATTGCCACACTCTGATGGTTTCTCAACATAACGGGTAAGACCCGGTTCCTCCTTGTTTGTTGATGTACCAAACCACTAACATATTGTCTGTCTGAAATGCAATGGTCCTGAAAGGGACAGAGTCTTGGAATGCTTGCAATACTAAGAGCACTGTTCTCATTTCCAGGGCATTGATATGCATGTTAAGCTCTTCGTGGGACCAAATGCCTTGGACTGTTTTCCATAGGAAGTGCACCCAATCAGGGAAGCATCCATAGTTACTCTGGCTTTGGGCTAAGATAGAATGAAAGGACGGCCTTGTAAAACCTGATCTGATCCAATCCACCACCAAAGGTATCCTGGCATGCGTGAATGATACCTGTTTGGGCTGATGTGTAGGTAAAGAATAGACCGTTGTGTTGTTAACATCCACTGAAGAATTCTCATGTAAAATCTTGCTAGAGGAACTAGGACTATAGCCACCGACACTGATCCCAAAGCTTGTAGAATCAATCGGGCTGAGATTGTGGTACTGTGAATTATTTTTTCTGACATGAAATCTGATTGTTTATACTCTTCAGACAGGAAGAGAAGCAGAATGTTTAGACGGTTCTGAGATTTGTTGTAATTTATGGTTATCCCCAGATGGAAGCAAGTCTGGAGTACCAGATCTCATGTTCTTATTAGTAGATTCCTGATTGGGGTGGCAATAATCCAGTCGTCCATGTATGGAAACACTCGTAATACCTGTAGTCTGAAGTTAGCTGCTACCACTGCCACGCATTTGGTGAACACCCTGGGGCTGTGGTGAGGCCAAAGGGCAGTGCTCTTAACAGGTAATGACTGGCATCCAGCCAAAAGCATAAGATACCTTTGCCTGCTCATTTTTATGTGATAGTACACATCCTGAAGGTCTATTAAGCAGATCCAGTTATCAATGCACTAAAAAGGCAGAACAGACTAAACCATGACTATCCAGAACTTTGTGCGTTGAACTGATTTGTTCAAGTTGCTGAGATCCAAAATTGGTCTCCAGTTCCCTGTTTTCTTTGGCACTAAAAAGAATCCTGAGTAAGTTTCATATTCTATCTGGTCTAGTGAGACTTCTGAGATGTCTCTTATCTAGCAGCTTTGTATGTCTAGTACTGCTGCTTTCCTCTGATTGTTTGGAACATTGGGAAATTTGCATACAGATGGAGGTGGAAGGAAAAAGGGAATTACATAACCAATGGAAATTATCCTTTTCACCCATGTATCTTTTGTGATATCTAGCCAGGCTCTCTGGTGTAGGGAAAATCGAACACAATTGGCCCCAGAGGGGGACAATCAGGCCCCCTTTCAGGAGCGCTGGTAAAGTCTGCCAGAGAAAGAATCTCTAGACCCTGGTTCTGCTGGCGGCATCTTCCATTCGAGTTTTTCCCTCTTTCCTGAGGGAACCATTTCCACGTGGATCTGAACCATGTCTTTTGACTATCTTATTGACTCTTTGAGCAGGTTCTTTGAGGGGTCGAAAAATGTACACCCACTGCAGAGAGGGTCTTTCCATCTTTTTCACATCTGGAGAGTGTGCCCTTCACTTTTGGGCCAAACAACGAACTGCCATCAAAGGGTGCACTGATGAATGAGGACTTGAATGGCTCATAAAATCACATAAGTTCATCCAAGCATGCCTCTTGATGGAAATGCCTAAACCCGCTGCCCTTGAAGTACCTTCAATTGCATAAGAGAAAAGCCTCATGGATGAATTAGAAACAGATTGTAGGGTATCCAACTGTGAGGCCACAAAAGTCAGAATGTCAGCAGTAGTGGTCCCAGAAAGGGAATTTGACAGTTCCTTTATCAAGACCCTTTGTACTCTCGTAAACTGTGCCAGGTAGTTCAGCAACTTTAGGGCAAAAGTCCCACCTGTATCTGCTCCGAGAAAAATGTCCTCAACATTCTGTCCACATCAGCCTTGGTCAGACTTCTGGAAGAGCGAGAGGAAGCCAGCGATGAAGACCTATACTGCCGGCATGATTTGAGGTAAGGGGAAGGTACTTAAGAAGATACCGGGTCTAAAGACGGCGAATACCTTGTCCTAGGCAAAGGCTTCAGATCTGAAGAGCTGGGATCAGAGGAAGCCTTTGTCGACCTTGACACCAGCTGGGCAGGAGCAATTTTTGGATCTGACCTATGCTTTTTCTTTGGTGGTTCCATGGTAGGATCCGACGATGGAGTCAAGGACCCCGAAGACCTCAAAGATTTGCATGAAGGCTCCTTGGTCTTGGGTTTGGGAGACTGAGCCTCAGAAATAGCTTCTGAAAAGGATGAGGGAAGTAATCATTTCAGTATTAACTTATTCTCCCTATCCACCACTGCTTGTGGATTAAAAGTTTTACAGGTAGAACAGTCTATCTGAAGATGACAATACATACATAAAACATGAGCATCTGATAAAGGCAACTTGTGCCCATATTTCTGGCACTTCTTAAAGCCAGAGGGGCCTTTTTCAGACTTTCTAAAAAATACTGAAGAGAATAAATATAGAAGAAAATCTTTTTTATACTATTATAGGAAGTAATCTAGAAAAACAGAAAACAATTACCAACAATGGCAAATTACACTACACTAAGAAAAGTGTAAGGGAAAAAAGGAATACCAACTATGCTAAACTAGACTACACAAAAATGTGTAAAAAGGGAGGATTTGTACATAGAAAAACTGTTAAAAGTTAGAGAGCAAAAAAAAGAAACATAAACTTTTCTCAAATCTTAAATGCACTAGAGCTCAAGGTGACCATGCCCAAATGCGAAAGCAGCAAGCGAGAGCTGAGGTATGTTAGGGGTTGCTGGATTATGGGTATGGAGGAGCTTGAGAGTTTTTTAGTGACCATGAGTTAAAGTAACGTCCGATTCAGATTGGAGGTTCACATCCGAACCAAACTGTTGAGGAATGAATGAAAATTGATGACATTAGATTAATCATGACAGTTCACTTGTGAAAATACCAAAACAAATTTCCCACACTAAATAAGGCCTATCACCAATACCTGAATCTCGGGGGAATGACTAAACAGTACCTAATACAGTGACATGAAAGACTAATTAGTAACATAGTTTTTGCTGGTGTTTATTTATTTATTATTTTTTTTGTTTTGCATCTGCAACCCTGAAGATCTTGTGCAGTCTCTGAATTTCAGACAAAAAAAGGCAAGACGAAACACTTGGCAATGAAGCAATTCAAATATTCAGTGTGCCAAAGGGCAGCAGATGTTACTTCCTTCCCTTCTTCCCAGAGGTACACTTTGATATTACTGAACCTGTAAATGTAAAAAAATAATAAATAAATAAATAAATACATAATAAAATAAAAAGGCCTAGGTCCAACAATCACCCTGACAAAAAAAAAAATTATAAAAAACTGCTGAAGCCCTAAGGTGATCCCTTTAAGTAATTAAAAGGAAAATGGGATGTGCTAACTATATATGAATTTCCACAAAAATACTTCAAAATTTACCAGTAGCAGCTTCAGGCCATTTCCTCTACCTGAAAAACCTTCTTAAAAAGAAATAACCAGAATGGAAGTAAGCAGCAGCGCATTATGGAATATGGTTTATAATCAGCAACCTGGGAAAGTTTTATTTGCTGAATGGTCCTTACACCTGTGATTTATGTTCTACTCATTCCTGCAGCAAAACTACAAAAATCAGACTAGGTTTACTTTGAGACAGCTTGTCTTCGTGCCATCAAAATAAAAGTTTCTGATTCTATTAAATTTTACATTTCTAATGAATTAATATCAGACCTGCCGAGAGTTTTGATGGAGATGACCACAGGGGCTGTTTTACTTCAAGAAGCCATGCATACTGTAATCTAGCTGTGCAGTAATATACTCGTTACACTGGAGAAACTTAGTGCAGTGAGCACAGCAATGTTAGTGGCGGTTTATATTGTGCTATTTCAGATCTCTCTCTGCAGCAATTATGCTAATAAGGCAATTTAATTTAAATGTCTCAGAAATTCACATTTACAGCAATGCGAACCTACCCTACAGTGCACTTCAGGGCTGCAGCTTGCCCACACACCTGCGCTGTAGACTCCAAAGTGGTCTGCTCATGCCTATGCAACACCATGACCTAACAGAATAGACTTTTTATATTTTAGTCCACAGCACATAAAGGCACCATGCCACTGCAATACTGTGACTGGTGGTAGAGGCACATTGGCAAACTACTGTATGTTAAATACGAATGTACAGTTCATAACTTTGTGTAACAAACATGCCAATTCTACCCCCATGTCTGTTGCTGCTGATGTTGTTGTGTGATGCTGCTGTAGCATGAAGCTACACTGTGTAGTCCTGATGCCTGTAGATGTGCAGCATGTGGTTTTTGCAGTTCGCATCAATGTACATCTGCTACCATTTTCCTCCTGGTATTAACCTGTCAAAAGGTCTCAGCTTCTTGAAGGGCTGACTCTGAACGGGGTTCCTGTATGGTGCAGGAGGAAGACTAAAACTTTTCTGCACCTCCTACATTGGCACAACAATGAGTGCCTACTGAGGAACTCATATGAGGGCCCCTAGTACAAGGTGGATGGTTGTCACTGACTTGCCAAGGCAGTGAGTGATGCCATGGGCATTACCATCTTTAGGGAACACTGCTGGCATCTTTACAGCGACCTGAAGAGGTATCTCCTTGACATTCTCTGTCAACTGAAAGAGGAGGATAGGAAAAGGGAGCCAGAGTTCTACATTCCTGTAGAACTATAGACAGTTGCTGGTATTCTTTTTAATTCTGTACCTTTTGCAGAAATGTAGGAAAACAGGCTGATATGCTAGAGGATGCAAGGCTGCCTGTCCATGCATCAGAGTATTTATAAGGGATTGGTGTTACACTTGCACAAGTTTTAGACACCTGCTCTGCTGCTCATGTTTGCAGTGCTGAAAAAAGAAGTTATGTCTTACCATAGCGTTCCATCTGTACTGTTGATCCTCGTTCAGTCATTACGCATGGGTATCGATTCCAAACTCGGAACCGAGCTGGCCATTTTCCAAGCCCACGTCAGCTTCAAACTCTTGAGCTAAACTCTTACCCACAATCCCCCTCTCCCTGTTACCTCAGATTGAGTTTGCAAGTCAAAGAAGGTAGAGGCTACCTCTGGTCAAATAACCCAAGAGAACCGGATGGTGAGATCCACTAGAAACCACAGGAGGGGGAAGGAGGGAGGGAGGGTCGTAATGACTGAACGAGGATCAACAATACAGATGGAACGTTATGGTAAGACATAACTTCTTTATCTGATATTGTTAATCCTCGTTCATTCCTTATGCATGGGACAGAGTCCCCAGCTACCTCTATTCCTGGGAGGCTCTCATGGAAGGACATTCCTGAGCGCCACAGAACCAAAAGATGCTCTTCCCCTGGAGGCCAAATCCAATTTGTAATGATTGATGAAGGTATGAGGCATAGCCCAAGTTGCAGCTGCACAGATGTCGTGTAAAGAAGTTCTGGCATGGAAGACAGCAGAAGTTGCCACCGACCTTGTTGAATGAGCTTTCATGGTAGTAGGCAACAAGATATTATGTTGAGTATAAATAAAGGTCACACAGTCCTTCAACCATCTAGCTAATGTGACCTTAGCAACAGCAGATCCTAACCTAGGTCCAGAAAAGGCCAAAAATAACTGGTCAGATTTACAAAAGGGTTTAGTCCTGTTTAAGTAAAAACGGATTTGCCTGTGTATATCTAGGTATGTAGGCAATACTCTCCTCTGTTTGAATGATTGGGAAAGAAAACTGGCAATTTAATGGCTTGATTAATGGACATTTAGGTTCATAGGTAGGTACTAGGCTATTGGCCCTAGGGCCTATATAAGCCTAGCCAAAAGTATCCTGGCTTTCGCCACCCAAGAAAATTATTTTCCTGTGCCACTGTCGAGCACAGCCACAGAAGTGATCCCCGGGGTGAATTTCCTATCTCCCATCCAATCATCAAGATTTTTCTTGAACAGTGCTAATGAGGAGCTTTATTTGATATAGATAGGTAGTTTGTTCCAGAGTATGGGAAGTCTCTGGGACAGGAATCTATCCCTCCAGCATGTTCTGTTTATTGTGGTGACGAGGTTTAGGTCCCTAGAGCATGTAGCTCGTAGGGATTGGGATTTCTTTAAGTGGAGCATGTCTAAAAGCTGTGGGTTTGACATAGCTTTGTGCGTTAGGCAGAGATCGCCTCTGAGTAGGCGATATGCAACGGAGTAAAGGTGCAGTTTTTTGAGACGGTCTGCATAGGGCATCTCTTTGAGGCCAGTAATCCTCTTTGTGAGGTACTTCTGTGGCCTTTCCAGTTGTTGTAGATGTCTTTTGAGGTACATACCAAAAGGGGCATTGTACTCTATAATGGGTCTAATGAGTGACGAGTAGAGGGGAACAATGACCTCTTTTTTCCTGGATGAGAAACCTTTTGTGATGAGGTGTGCCACATAGAAGGATTTCCTGACTACTGTGGCGATGTGATCATCAAAGGAGAGACTACTGTCCACCTGTGTCCCAAGGTCTCTTATCACACTTTCGGTGTTAAGTAGACTACCACCTCTGTGGTATTTCATGGGTACTGAGTTTTTACCAAAAGGAATGACAATGCACTTTTTGGCATTGAGCTTGAGGCCATGGCTTTGACACCAGGCATCTGTCTCAGCAAGACCCTTTTGTAGGATGTCCACATCTTTTGGAGTTTTGATTATGGCTCCTAGTTTGCAGTCATCTGCGAACTTCGTTAATAAAGACCTTCTGTGTTGGCCTGTACTTCAGAGAAGTAGATACCAAACAGGAGAGGACCCAGGACTGAACCCTGTGGTACTCCTCTTGTCACTGGTCTGAAACTGGATTTGGAGTCTGCTACTTTCACAGTGTGGGTTCTGTCAGTGAGCCAGTTGGCAACCCATCTTGTGACATAGGGATTTATACCTAGTTTAGTGAGTTTATCTATAATTCCAGAGTGGGGAATGGTGTCAAAAGCCTTGGCAAGATCTAGATAGGCTGTGTGAACCACCTTACCCTCATCTACGGCTTTGGTGACTGCTTCAAAGAAGTCTATCAGGTTTAGGAGACATGATCTGCCTTTTACAAACCCGAACTGGATGGGGTCCTGAGTTTGGAGATTACCAATGTCATTGTTTATAAGTTCCATGATGATACGCTCCATAGCCTTGCAGAACAGGCTCGTTAGGCTAATGGGGAGGTAGTTTCCGGGGTCTGTGGTGGCTCCCCCTTTGTGGAGTAGGATAACTGTCGCTGTGCGCCATTCAGTTGGCACACAGCCTGAGGTGAGGCTATGATTGAACATGGTACTTAGGTGGGGTGCCAGTTCTTTCTGTAGTTCATGTAGAACACAGCCTGGGATGTCGTCAGGTCCCACGGATGCTGTGTTCTTGGCTTTGGATAGTGTGTTTTTTACCTATGCAGCCGTGATTACAGGAACTTTGCATTCTTCTGGTATAGAGATGGGCCCTTTAGGGGATGGCAGAGGGGTAAAGTTAGCATTGAACCTATCTGCCAGGATGTTGGCAATATCCGTTGGTTCTGTAAATTTAGTGCCATTGTGCTGTAACTCAGAGGTCACTTTAGGCAGAAATGACGGATTAGTTCTCAGAGACACATCTCTATGAAAAATCAAGTATGGACTCTTGATACATAAAGCTTGAAGCTCAGAAATACATCTGGCAGAAGTAATAGCGACCAAAAACAAGGTTTTTCATGACAAATACTTGAGGTCGCAAGAAGAGGCTGGTTCGAAATGTGACACTGTCAGAGCTTGTAGAACTAATGATAAATCCCATGGTTGAATAGGTTCTCTAAAAGGTGGCTTCAGATGATTCACACCTTTTATGAAGATCTTGCACAATTTATGGGACATGACAGGAATCTTGGACACCCTCATGAAAATTAGAAATTGCAGCCAAATGAACGCTAATGGTAGAGGCCGATAGACCCGACTGGAACAGGTTGGCCAGATAGTCTGGTAGTATAGTATTATCGACACTGGTGCTGAAAATGGGTCTACTTGTTTATCTTTCAGCCAACAGGTGAATCTTTTCCACTTGCTCAGATAAGTAATTCTAGTGGAAGACTTATGAGAAGCAATGAGAATATCACGTACTGGTCAAGAAAGATCATTCTGCCTGGCAATCAAGGGAATTGGAGTAGCCAAGCCGTGAGCTTCAGACTGTTCAAGTTGGGATGAATCAGGTTCTGTGGGTGTGAGATCAACTCCGGGGTTGGATGGAGAATCCATGGTCGATCTAGTAGGTGAAGCCAAAGGAAGGGGAACCAAATCTGTCGAGGCCAATATGGTACTATGAGGATCACCTTGCTCGTTAACCAACGGGCTTTCTTCAGAAACTGTGGAATGAGGGGAAAAGGTGGAAATGCGTAAAGAAGACCCGAGGGCCAATCGTGGACTAGAGCGTCCCTGGGTGTCTGTCCCAAAGGGGGAATAAGGGCGAGGTAGTTGCTGCATTTGTAGTTGGTCGGGGATGCAAAGAGGTCGCAAGGACGGCCCCCAGCAGTGGAAGATCTCTGCCGCTATCAAGGGATTCTGGGACCACTCGTGAGGTTAATGAATGCACCTGCTGAGTCTGTCTGCTATCACGTTGGAACTCCCAGGAATGTGCGTTGCTAGAAGAAAACAGTTGGTAGCCATCGCCCATTGCCATATCCTCATGGCCTCTCGACAAAGGGGGTAAGATTTGGTTCCACCTTGCTTGTTGATGTACCAGACCACCGTCATGTTGTCTGATTGAATCGCAATTGTCCCAGACGGCAGCAGGGGATGGAATGCTTGCAAAGCCAGAAGCACTGCCCTCAGCTCTAGAGCACTTATATGCAGATGGGCCTCCAGTTCGGACCAAGTGCCTTGGACTGTCTGTCCCTTTCATAGCCTCCACCCCAAACCCATCAGGGAGGCATCCGTGGTCACTGTGGCCTTGGGTTGCTGGGGGGAGAAGGGGCAAAACCATTGTGAGAGATTGTGTGCCATACACCAATTTAAATCCTGTTTGCACCTGTGGGTTACTCGAATCATGGCTAAATGAGGATGCTGAAAATGATACCACTGGGTGAGCAGTAGCCATTGTAGAAGCCTCATGTGAAACCTGGCCAGGGGAACAATGGTGATGGAGGCTGCCATGGAACACAACAGCTGTAGAACAGAGTGAGCCGTGGATTTTTCCTTTGAAAGGATTGGAATTAGTTGTTGCTTTATCTTTAGAATTCTGTGCTCTGGAATAGCAGCTCTGCAGTTTTTTGTGTCCAAGATAACCGCTATGAATTCTGTCGACTGAGATGGGGTGAGATTGGATTTCTGCCAGTTTATGGTTATGCCTAGCCTTTGAGCAGTGAGGGAGTATGCCAGGGCTTTTTCCAGTAGATGACTGGTGGGGGCGGAAATGAGCCAGTCGTCTAGGTATGGAAACACCTGGAATCCTTGAAGTCGCAAGTGAGCTGTGACAACTGCCATGCACTTTGTGAACACTCTGGGGGCTGTAGAGAGTCCGAAGGGCAGTACTCTGAACTGGTAGTGACTGGCTCCCGCACGGAAGTGCAGAAATCTTCTTGATGGCCTGTCCACCTTTATGTGGTAGTATGCATCTTGAAGATCTATAGAGCACATCCAATCGTCTTTTTCCAAAAGCGGGAGGATAGACTGTATTGTGACCATCCAGAATTTTTGTACTCTCACAAACATGTTCAATACACTGAGATCCAAAATTGGTCTCCAGTCCCCGGTTTTCTTTGGCACCAAAAATAGTCTTGAGTAGAATCCAGACCCTATCTGGTCTGGAGAGACTATTTGGATGACTCTCTTTCTTAGCAGCTTTTCTATCTCTACTGCTGCTTCTTCCCGTTGACTGGGTGGAATGTTGGGAAGAATGTTTGAAGGGACGGGACAAAGATCAAAGGGGATATGATAACCTCTGGTTATAATCCTTTGTACCCAGGAGTAGGTGGCGATGGTTAGCCAGGCAGAAAGGTACAAGGAAAAACGTCCCCCAACCACCTCCAGAGGAAAGTAGTTGGGCCACTCTTCAGGAGCGCTGGTAGGATTGACCAGGGAAAGAATCCCTGGAACCCTGGTTACGCGGACCCCCTCTGCCCCGAAAGAAGCATCTTCCCTGTGAGTTTCCTCCTCTGCCTTTGGGGGAGAACTCGGCCTGTGTGTCACGGAAAGGACCCTGAGATTTCTTGAACCATATCTTCCCACTCTTTTGGTTTCGAGAGAAAGCAAGTTGAGGGGAAGAATAACGGACACCTACAGCAGAAAGGGTCTTACCATCCTGTTCACATCTGGCCAGTGTGCTTTTAACTTTGGGTCCAAACAACGAGGAGGCCTCAATGGGGGCATTAAGAAAAGAAGACTTAAAGAGTTTCCGTGAAGTTGCACAAGCGCATCCAAGCTTGTCGTCTCAAGACCGCAGCTGAACCCGCTGCTCTAGCTGCTCCTTCTGATGCGTGAGATATTAGTCGCATAGAGGAGTTAAATATAGATTCAATGGTGGCCAGCTGAGAGGCCACTTTGTCACGGACCTCATCAGACACGGCACCAGCTAAGGTTTCAGAGAGCTCAGAAACCAGATCCCTTTGAAGCCTGGTAAAATAATTCAGGGACCCGATAGCAAAGGTGTGTTTCCTATCCTGTCCAAGGCCTGGAACTCTTTGTTAGGCGGATGGACAGTCTGGCTTTCTTCTTCTGCCAGATCCTTTTTTGTTGCGGCCGCCACCACCAAAGCATCCACAGAAAGACCTTTGGACTAATGGGGATCTGAAGCAGGAGGGGACAAGATCTTATCTGGCCTCTGGGGAATAGCTTTGACGGTATCAGGAGCCTTCCAAGCACGCTGCACGATGAGCCGGACAAGTTCATTGGCAGGTGGAGTAACCCAGGAGGTAGGGGGCCGGGCGCAAAAAGCCTGCAGGAACACAGATTCCTCAGAGGTTGGATTAGAGGACTGGCATCACCTCTCTGTTTCAGGATTTCGAGGAGATCACCAAATGATACCCCACAGGGTGACCGAGGGGATCCTTCCCCCTCATCGAAATCTGTGTCTTCGGTGAGGGACTCCTCTGTGGAGTCCATGAGCTTCCTCTTACACAAACTTTTCCAGTGGACCTCCTCAGCGTGAGAAGCTGGAGAAGACAGCAGAAAAGGGGATTCCTGAGGGAATATGTCCTGCGGGCCTTGCAACCAGTGTCCGCTAAATGCGACTTGTGAGACCAGTGTACCAGAGGAGGGCAGAGGTATAGACAGTCCGGTATTGCCAGCAGCAGCAAAAGCCTTCTCCATCAGTTGGAAGGCTGGTCCACCTGAAGAGTAGTGTATGTCTAGGACAGGGGTCACCCCTCCCCTAAGTGGCTCAGCCTGCTGACCCGGAGTCCCTGGATGGCTGTAGAGCAGCAAGCTATGCGTGTCACAGCTGACATCCTGGGTCGTAGCAAAACTTTCCTGCCATGAAGGCAACTGCAGTTCCTTAGTGAGATCCATAAAGGGAACCGCAGAAGTGGAAGACTGTGATATATCCATGGACTTCAAAGGCAATGAAGGAGGAGAATAAGAAGGGGTTTTTGGAGATGGGTGATCACCTCCCAAGGAAGGATAGTTCCTGAGGGGTGGGATACATCTGGCCAAGAGTACCTGGTCCACAAGACGCAACACATCATGTTTGGAAAGGCTTCTAGTGGACCTCACGAAGACTGAGGGAGAAACAGGCCTGTCCACAGAAGAGGCAGACTCGGTGCCCATCTCATCTGACCGCACCGAGGACAACGGTGCCGAGAGTGACTGGATTACTGTTGTCTGCACCGAAGAAGTCATCGGTGCTGAGGTCATTGTTTGCACCGACACAGGGATCGGTGCCGAAGTGGTTGTCAGTGCCGAAGCTGGAACCAACAAAACTGGAGTCAACAATAAAGGCGTCAGTTCCGAGGAAGATCTCGGAGCCGACGCGGTCAAGGTCTGCACCGACTGAATGGTCAGTGCCGATACAGTGGTAATGGTCTGAACCGAGGAGCCCATCGTTGCCGATATATAGAAGGCTGCAGGAGAAGACTGAGCCAAAATCACTAATGGAGCCGAAGGCCTCGGTGCCAAAGGTTTAGACAGTGCAAGCACTGGGGCTGACAGAGAGCTCCGGAGCCGAAACTTTAGCCTTTTTAGGTTTTGGTTGGCGGGAGTCCCCAGCCGGGGACGAAGGCAAAGATTTAGCCTTAGTAGGAGCATCCAAGGTTTTCTTATGGGCTCTAGCAGGGGTTGAGGCCTCCAACCCAGAAATAGCCTCTGAAAAGGGAGATTTTAGAAGTCACTTCAGTAACAGCTTGTTTTTCCTTTCCAACAAGGTTCTATTCGAAAAGTTCTCACAAATAGTACAGGGTGGGTCAACAGACAAATGGGAAGCTCCCAAACAATAAACACACAAAGAGTGTGCATCAGAAGTAGGCAGTTTGTGTCCACAATCAGACCACCACTTAAACCCCAGACTACCTTTCTTATTTGCCATGACAGCAAATTAATTAATAGAAAAGGTACCAACAATGGTACAAAGGAGTACTGGAAGGTATAAGAGAAAAAGGGAAAAGGATTACCAACGATGGTAAAGAGAGAATACCTCGCAGTAAATGTGGTAAAGAAAAAGCAGAAAAACCTGAAGAAATTATGAACGCTAGACGCGATAGGGTAAGGAACAATAAAATATGAACTTTTCTGACAGAAAAGTAATCTGTAAAGCTATTAAACAACAACTGATTGTACTTCGCTCAAGAGAAGTAGCTTGACACAAACGAATGGCAATGCGGAAAACAAAAGTTTGAGGTAACAGGGAGAGGGGGATTGTGGGTAAGAGTTAGCTCGAGAGTTTGAAGCTGACGCAAGCTTGTAAAATGGCTGGCTCAGTTCCGAGCTCAGAACAGATACCCATGCGTAAGGAATGAACGAGGATTAACAATATCAGATGTTAGTTTTCACCAAGGTTTACATCTTTACTTTATGTGTCTTATACCTTGTAACTACAGGTGTAACCATTCTACTGTCCCCTTATGGCCTGTTACTTCTAACAATAGCATCTTGGCAATGTAAACTAAGCTGATAGAGACTGTGCTACCATCTTCGTCATGGCTGTCACTGTCTGCTTTAGGACACATACAGCTGGCCTCATACAGTGCAATGTCCCTATCTGTCCACCAAGAAGTTAATGCACACAACCTTGTATGCCTGCCATGGCTTACTGTTACACTGGCCATTCAATCCTCCATGCCTTTGGCAGTTATACACGGCACACCATGGGCATGCAACAATCAGGCTGTCAGTTGCCACTCCAAGCTGACTGTCATATGTCAGGGGGCAGTATTACCATAGGGTTTAGGTGTTCCATGCATATTCCTTGTAGTATTCTAGAGGGGGGTTTACATACCATGGCCCCACCCAATGCCAAGTATGGCCACATTTGCCAGCTCATGACCACTATCAGGGCTAGGCACTACCATTGTTCAGGGTGTTGTTTCTCCCATGCTGACCCTTGCACTATTCTACGCATGGATGACTAGTTAACCGGTATGAAATCTTGCTTCTTGTGGCACATATATACTTTGGAATTGCATTTATGTCAGATCTCTCTATTGCTTTTGATTTGTCATTGCATATTTTACTGCATTTTACTCCTCCTGGACCTGTACTGCCAACCAGTTCTCTTTATCACTGTCATTTTTTTCTTTTCTTTTTTTTTTTAACCTATGTTGTTTTGTTTATCTCCATTCACACTCATTTTATGCAGTGTTGCCCCTAGCAATGGGTGAGTTGCAGCAGCAGCCACAGCACCATGCACCTGCCTCACCATGTCCTACACAATCCCTAGCAGTCTCCAGGACTGCCTCTATGCAGTGTGACAGTAGTCACCCTGAAGGGGTAATCTGGAAGGCTCACTGGTGCTCTTGTGTTGTTTCTCTGGTGGGAGGTATAGGCACCCTATTACTGGGCATTACTGGGGGGTTCAGCAGCAGGTGGTGGTCGCAAGTCTGGTTACGGCCTTGAAGAACCAATAGGTAGACACCCGCACTGGAAGTCTGAAGCGCACCCTTGTGTGACTTACAGGTGCATGGTCCTGACCAGCAAGCCAGCAGTGGCGGGCCCAGCCATGAGGATGATTATGGTTACTGACTGACTAACTTCTGGTTGGGTGTAGCACTATGTTGCTCAGTCAGCCATCACTCCACACTATCTCCCAATCATGGTGTTGCCTTTACTTGTGTTTCATTTCCCTCTTCAGTTTGTAGTCCAATCTTCCCCATCACCAGCTGTCCTCCTTTTGTCTATATGTATCTCCTTAGTGGTCCTACACAACTGTGTCAACACCGCCCCTGTCAGTCTTTGCCCGTCTTTTCTGCTAGTCTGTCTGACCCTGCTACCATTCCTATACCCTCCTTCCTACACACACTTTCACCAATCTACCTTTTTCTTCTATCCTTCTTTAGACTTTAATAAAATGGGAAGCTGTTCTATACGAAAAATACACCCTTGCCCCCTCCAACTTCTACAGCACTCTTCCTTTCTTTGTGCCCTTCTGTGTGTTGGTCTGCTTGCTCTTTCCCCTTCTTGACAGTGCTATGCACCCATTTCTTTCCCATTTATAAAACAAACACAGTAAGGACTTTGTTGTATAGTCCCTAAATGGGCTCTCGGCCATGCTTTTGGAAGCATGAAATGTGGGTGGGTAAACATGCAGCAATGCAAGCACATCACAGGGTCTATGTGGACACATGACCTACCATGCGACATGCTCTCTTTTTGCCAATAAGCTGAATAATTATTTAAACCTTATTTCATAATGTCACTACTACTGCCTATTTAGTGTCAGTCTTCATTTTGCTATTTTGAATGTGCCATCCCCCACTATGCAGCTCCATGAGCAACTTGTCTGAATCCTATCTGTAATCTTACTTCTGAAAATGAACTTCTAACACAATAACACTCCAAATGGTGGATAGTATTGCACTTGTACTGTATTCCTTTTAACCTTTCTAATATATTACTTATTTTTGTGCTTCTAACTCTGTGAAAGGAATGAAGCAGGGTACAATTACAGTTCATGAAATTCATGAAATTAATTGCATGTTAAATATTCGGAATGCTGCTTGAGACTGTGGCATGTTAATTAATGTGTAAAACTCTAATGTATCCCCCTACCCTTTGATGGTCAGTAGATGTAGCCCTTATTCTATTATGTAGTTTTATTATGTCTCTGCTTCCTACTACAGCCAGAAGTGTAAATGATACACCCCTGATGTATCCAGTTTGGGGCATAAAAAAGCAGGCAAATATCCAGGGAGACAAAAGATGCCATACATGCAAAGCAGCTCTTCCACAGTGAGATCTGTCAGTGTTCCTCTTTTTCCCTGCAAAATAGTAAGATATTCAAAGTAATATATATTGCAATTTAGTCCAATATGTATGCCTCTAGCATATAAAAGAACATTTAAAAATGTGAAGGTAACAGCCCAACTTAAATTACAAGTCTGAGTCTTCTAACAACTTCTACCTGATCACGTTTCAATATATTCTAGAAATACAGCCTTTGGTGCAGTCAGTTATTTATATTTTGCATATCACTATGAAATAAAGAAACAATGTTGGTTCCTTTGGATAACCCATTAAGTGCAACCAGACTGAAAACGAAACTAGAGTTGCATAAGTAAACTTACTATAACAGAAGATGTTCAAATGATCACTGTTACAGTCGCCTTAGCTATATGGGTTATATCTTGCCAAGGATATAATAGCCATCCAGCTTGCTTCCAAAGCTTCAGCGCAACATCAATACACCCAAACTGTCAGACAGCTCAAGCTGAACAGAATAAAAGACAAATGTGGGCGCTAAGCCCTTCAGAGATTTCCTACCAACAAGACAGAGGGAGGCTCAGCCCAAAGACAATACTAGGAAGAACAAAAAAAACCCTAACCACACCCTGCCATAAACAACACACCAAAAAAGGGGGTGCAGGGAAAGAGCTGCTACTGGTGCAATGATCAATATGATGAACATAGTACAGTTGTATAGGTAAACTTGTTGTAACAGTATATGACCAAATGATCACTGCTGCAGTAGCCTTAGCAATACAGGTAGGCTACTCTAGCTTACTACATTTGGGAGGTAGAAAAAGAATAGTCCAAGAGGCCCTGGAGAATAGTCATTGCAAAGCCTGAAATAGACACAGACAAGGAATCAACCTTATAATGCTTAGTAATAGACTGGACAGAGGACCAAGCTGCAGCTTCTAGAATACTTCAAGACTCCAACCTTTTCCTTAAAGCCATAAATGGAGCCAATGCCCTGGTAGAGCAGACCTTGACCCTGCCTGGAATAGTTTTGTTGAGGTGAATATAACAAAAGGTGACAGCTATACACAACCATTTGGAAACAGTCTGTTTTGACACAGGTTGCCTTTAACTCTTACCTTCGTAAGAAATAAACAACTGATCCACAGATCTCAAATATTTAGTTCTGTCAAAATATTACCTGAGCTATCTGTGAATATCCAAGGTATGAAGAATCCTTTTTCCCTCACGTTTGGGTTCAGTAAAGAAAATGGGGAGATCGACAGTTTGGCTTAAAGTAAACTCGGATAACAATTTAGGCATAAAAGAAGGATTATTTCTTAAAGAAGCTCTGTCTCTGTAGAAAATGAGAAAGGGTTGAATTCACCACCATAACAGCTTGCATCTAAGTTATCCTTCTTGCACATCTCAGAGCAATCAGCAAAACTGATTTCCATGTTAAGAACCTCAAGTCAGCCAGGTTAGCTTGTTCAAATGGAGCAAGTGTTAACTTCTTTAACACAAAATTAAGATCCCAAGAGGGGCCACTGGTTTTCTGGAAGCATCTTATGCAAAACCTCTTTCAAAAACATTTTGACATGAGAATGCATTTAAAGAGGATCCACAGCCAGACTTGCTGAAATGGCTGAAAAATGAACCTTGACAGTAACTCACACAAATGTTGTAAAACCAGACAAGAGCTAGCCCTATATTGGGGCTGGTTATACTGGAGGCAACTAGAAAACAGTTTCCATTTGTTAATATATGATGTTTTAGTAAAAGACTTTCTTACCTCCATTAGTACCTGTTGCACGTCCTCAGTGCCTAAAAGGAATTCATACCCTATCATCCAGGCAGTCAACTGAAGTTGACTGGTGTCTGAGTGTATCAAACAACACTATTCTTGTGTGAGTAGATCCAGTCTGTGAGGAAGCTTATGGTTATTGCCCATAACCATTTCCAAAAGAAGGGAGAACCACAGCTGCCTGGGCCAGAAAGGAGTCACCACAATGACCTTGGGGTATTCCTTTTGAATGTTCAGAAATACCCTGGATATTACCTGAAAGGGTGGAAATGCATACAGAAACATTCTTGCCTAACAAAAAGAAAAGGCATCTTTCTTCCAGGTCTTCTTGCATGGAGCCCTACAGCAGAATCTTGCCAAATGATTGTTCAGAGAGGAGGCAAAGAGATCTACTTGAGGAACTCCCCACAGATGCATCACATCTTGGAAGACTCCCTGATCTAGTTTCCATTTGTGATGGTCTGCCCTTGTCCTACTCAGCTTGACTGCCACTCAGTTTTGTTTTGACAGAGATGCCTGTAAAGTGAGAATGTGCTGTGATGCTATATCCCAAGCTAACATGTCTAGTCTCCAGCGAAAGTACAACTTGGTTCCTCCTCGCTTGCTGATGTACTACATGCTGGTACTGTCTGTAACAACTTGAAGTCCTGGGAACCAAAGATGATTCAGATAGTTGAGTGCGTTGATCAAGGTAAGCATCTCTTTTATATTTATGTGCTGTCATCTGTCTTTGGAGTCCCACACACCTTGCACTTTTATCCCTCCTAAAAATGCTTCCCAAGCAAAGCCCGAGGTGTCTGTGGTGACTGACTTGCTTTGGAACAGGGAGGGAGAGGGAGAAACCTGGATTTAGGGATATCTGTTATTTCCACCAAGTGATTTCACGTTTGACAAACCCCAGCACTGAGATCTGAAAGGATAAGGGGTGCTGGTATTGAGACAAAAGGGACTGCAGATACCACTGTATCCTTCTCATGTGGAGTCTTGCCACATGGGTATCATGAGAATCATAGAAGCCACGAGACACAAAATCCTGAGATATTCCCTCACAGTGACCAAGGTCTGGATGTACAACACTAGAAATAGATTTTGATCTAGAAGAAAAGCTCCTGATGGTGTCTAGCTGACACCCATGAAACACAATCCTGTGAGAAGGAGTCAACAAAGACTTTTAAATATTCTTTTAGAATCTCGGCCTGTTTAAGAGATCTCTCACCCAAGAGAGAGAGAGATTCTTGACACTTTGAAAAAGACTGCAAAAATAAGCAAGTTATCTAAAGATGGCACAATACGGATACTCTGCAGCCTGCGATGAGCTATAACTGGAGCTAGACAATTTGTGAATACTCTTGGTATAGTAGGTAATCCAAAGGGTAAGGCAAAGAACTGATAATGTGATCCAGACACACAAAACCTTAAGAAACACCTGAATTCTGGATGAATAGGAATGTGATAAGTATCTTTTAAATACAGTACTACCAGGAAACAAGAATGATGAAGAAGAGGTAACAGGTTGTCAAGTGACATCATTCTGAATTTGGGCAGTATCACAAACAGGTTTAGGAAAGAGCAATCCAGAACTGGTCTCCAATAATTTTCTTTCTTTGGCACTAAAAATAGAAGATGAGGCATTACTCACCAGAAAGGAGGAATTTTCTCCCACTGCCATCTGTAACCTTGATGAATGATTTTCAGAACCCATTTGTCTGAAAATAGCTATTGCCATACAGAAAAGTGAGATTCAGACTTTCTGGAAGGAAAAAAAAAAGGTTGTCAGGGTAGGAGGGGGAAACAAATTTGTTTAAATAGTCATTCTGACTTACCGGACTGTACTTGGTTTGGGGCATTTCCAGAATTCTTGGAACCCTCTTTTCCATTTCTTTTTAAAGGATTGTTTATCTGTATTTTGTTGAGAATTTATTTTGTTTCTTAACAAAATTGGATGAGGAGTTACACAATCCCTTGCAAAATATGGAAACGGGGCTGAAAATTCTTAACCCCTTTCATTACACTTCCTGATCAATTCTGCTGCAGAGTCAAAAACTAAATCTCTATCCAAAAGAGAATTTAAACTCTCATTTTAGCATCATCTGGGAGGCTCTGGAAAGCAGCCATGCAAACCTGTTCAAAACAGTACCAGTGAAGAAGTATCAGCAGAATCACACTCATACTGTATAGAATGAGAAGTGATTTGAACCATTGAAGAAATCAATTTATTTAAAGTAGATGTTGGATGTTTCCTCTCAAAGAAGAAACTGCAGATAAAACATTCCACATACTTTCACAATTAGTCAGGACAAACCTTAAATTATGAGCCTGACAATTCAAAATTCTTAAAATCAAAGTTTTAGAAGCATACACATTTTCCCATCTTTATCACTAATCTTCCTATCGTTATCAGAAATTGTAGGATTGGAATTAACCAAGTGTTTAGCAGCAGAAAGATTAACTAAAGCTATAGCTATTGGATCAGGTTTGGGAAGAGTATCTTTCGGCTTTTCCCAGTTAGGGGTCGCCACAGCGGATCTCTGGTCCGTTAATAATTGGCAGTGGATTTTTATGTTGTCAAGTTGCCAGCCTGGCACCTAACCTTCAGAGAAGGCACACACGCATTCACGCACCTACCTGCATGCCTTTTTAATGTTCCCTCACTCGCAGGGAGGAAAAGCAGACTCCACACAGAAGGCACTCCAGCCGAGAACTGAACTGGACAGCCTCTTGCTGTGAGGCGACAACGCTAACCACTGCACCACCGCGATGTTATAGCTGTTGGATCAGGTTTGGGAAGAGTGTGTAAAACATAAATGACTGAGGAACTTTATCCATTATATCTGCTTTTTTAGTGACAGTTGGCTGACTGTCATGAAAACTGCAGGCAGTAACATACACATCCTCCAAAACTGACAGAACTTGAGGAATGTGTACAAGTTCTGGAAATCCCTTTTGTAATAGCTCATGGTATTTTCTTAGGGAATTAGAAACCTCAGTGTTCTCCCACCAAAAACACTGGCATATTCTATTAGTAGTCTCAGAGAAAGATAACTTCTTCCCACAGGGGGAATCAGAAATTGAGCTCTCCTCAGATTCGAACAGAAATCTGAGGAGAAAAACATGTATCTGTCCCTCCATCGTCCTGTCTAGATTCAGACTACTGAATCCATTCAGGAAAGGAGGTATCCCTCTTTCCTTTACCAGAAGCTACTTTACATGAAGGATCAATAGCCTGAATCAAGCCCTGAGCCAAATCCAGTAAACCACTCTTGCCCAAGGAAATTTGAGGAGTAGTAATAGATACATGTGCATTCTTCTGTTTTGCTTTTGACAAGAACAATTAGACCAACACTGTTATTAATGGCAACAGCAAGTTTTCCCAGGGATGGGCATAATATTCTAATATAAAAGGGAAGCCTTCCCTGTTCCCTTTCCAGGACTGACAAGAGTGTCTCTCCCTTGCACACCGATGGCCCCTAACAGCCGCAGAGGATACGGCTAACCCCCAGACTATACTGGCTGTTGGTGCTACACAAAGTACAGTTGTGTACACTTACCATAAATGTAGATGTTAGAGTGTATTCACTGTTGCAATCATTACATTTGGGTAATCCTGCTGGCAGGTTGCCCTCAACCGGCCTGAATTCCAAAGTCTTGGGTCCTGCGTCGGCTGCTGTCACCCCTTCCCTGATGTCAGGTCGTCAGAGGTATAAAAGAAGCAGCCAACGCCATTTTCTTCAGTTTTTCTTGCCCCAGATGTCAGGTGCCCCTAAAAAGGGTAGCCAAACTTTATATAAATACACCAATATAAATTTTACCTTCATCGATAAGCAAATACACCACATAGGTAGTATAAATCACAGAAGGAAAGATAAGATCCAAAAAAAAAAAAAGGGGGAAGGCGGGTGGGTAACCTGGACTGCAACAGTGAATACACTCGAACATCTACATTTATGGTAAGTGTACACAACTGTACTATGTTCTTCGTGTTTCACTGTTGCAGTCATTACATTTGAGTAGAGTCCCAAAGCTATGGTTGGGAGGCTGGAACTAGACAGCAATAAGAGCGGCTATGAGGCCCTGCAGAACTGCAGTGGCAAAGCCTGCCCTGGATTTAGAGTAGAGTGGCAGATGATAATGCTTTGTAAAGGTGTGCACTGAACTCCAAGTAGCCACCTCTAAAATGTCTCTCGTTGGTACTCCCCTAAGAAAGGCTGCTGAGGTGGCTGTAGCTCTGGTGGAACAAGGCCTAATGCCCTTAGGCACTGGCTTGCCATGGTGTAAGTAGCAGAAACGAATGCAGTGGCCTAACCACTTAGAAATAGTCTGCTTTGAGATAGGCTTTCCTTGTGATCCTGCAGAATATGCCAATAGCAACTGTTGTCTTCCTGAAAGCTTTGGTTCTGTCCAAGTAGAATCTAAGCTGTCTGTGCATGTCCAAAGAATGCAGAATTCTCTCCCCCTTGTTCTGTGGTTTTGGGTAAAAGGTAGGCAGATGGATGGCTTGGTTAAGCGCAACACTGGACACTACTTTAGGCATAAATGTTGGGTTTGTCCTCAGGGAGACCCTGTCTGGATGAAAAATGATGAAAGGTTCCACAGCCATGAGCGCCTGTAGCTCTGAAACTCGTCTTGCAGAAGTAATTGCTAAGAGCAAAGTTGTTTTCCAAGATAGAAACTTCATATCAGTAGTAGCAGCTGGCTCAAAAAGAGGTAGGGTGAACTTTTCCAAGACATAGTTGAGGTCCCATGTAGGTATTGGTAGTCTCCTTGGGGGCCTTAAATTTTTGGCTCCTCTGAGGTACTGCCTTAATAAAGGATGAGAAAAAAGTGGTGGCTCTGTATTGTAATGAGCCGAAATGGCAGAGGCATGAATTTTAATTCATGAAAAAGATAGGTCTTTGTCCAGCATCTCAGTTAAGTATTGCAAAATCTGAGGAATATTTGGTACCGCTGTATCTGTTCCTTGTGCCTGGTTCCAGGCACAGAATCCCTTCCATTTTCCAGCATAAGACTTTCTGGTACTAAGCCTTCTGGCTTCCAGAAAGACATCCATCACAGCTTTACTGAGAGGTGTTTTTTGTATGACTACATTATCCGCCATGCTGCCAGGTTTAATGATCCGAGTTGGCTGTGCATGATCTGACTGTTTTGCTGGGACAGTAGTCGAGGTATTTGAGGTAAGGCCCAAGCTGGGTATAGAGATAAGTTCCTTAGTATTGGATACCAGTACTGGCATGGCCAGTCTGGGGCAATCAGTATCATCTTTGGCTTCTCCTGCCTGACCTTTAGGAGCACCTTGGGGAGGAGAAACAGTGGAGGAAAGGCATATACTGATAGGTTTTTCCAGCTGAAAGATAGAGCGTCCACTTTCCATGCTTGTCTGTGATAAGTCCTTGTGCAGAATCTTTTTAGTTGGTGATTGAGAGGGGAGGCAAATAGATCTATGTCTGGGCATCCCCATTTCCTTGTTATCATGTTGAAGATTTGTGGATCCAGCTTCCACTCGTGGGGATCCATGAGGTTTCTGCTTAGTTCGTCTGCCAGAGTATTTTCCTTTCCTGGCAGGAATTGTGCCTGCAGATGTACTTGGTAAGTCAAAGCTGTGTCCCACAAGGTCATGGCTAGTCTGCAAAGGGGGTAAGAATGTGTGCCCCCCTGCTTGTTTATATACCACATGACCGTGGTGGTGTCTGTCTTTATCAGTAGTTGTCCCGGATGAAGTAGGTCCTTGAAGGCTGTCAGAGCATTTTGAACAGCTAACATCTCTTTTTGATTGATATGTAGATGCATTTGGTTTGAGGACCATGTGCCCTGAATGCCATCTTCCTGCCGTGTGGGCTCCCCAGGCATAGTCTGATGCATCCGTTGTTAGTGTCTGCCTGGCTGGAGGTAATGTGAATGGCTGTCGCTTGTTCTGGTGACAAGCCTTTGCCCACCATCGAAACTCCTGTTGCAGGCAGGGAATGAGAGAAATGACTGCTTCCAGGCTGTGGCAATGCTGAGTCCAAACACTTTTTAGGTACCACTGAAGTTTCCTCATATGCAGTCTTGCATATGGAATTAGTAGGATGCAGGATGCCATGAAGCCCAAAGCCTGCAGAATTTTTCTTGCAGATAACTGGGCCTTTGTTGCCAACATTTTGAAATAGGTAGTCAGTTGTCTTTGTCTGGCGTGAGATAAGCCATATGGGCAGTTGTATTCAAGCTTGCACCCAGGAATGTAATCTCTTGTGAGGGTACTAGTTTTGATTTCTTTTTTGTTGACTGTGTACCCTAGGCATGTAAGAAGTCTTTTCACGAATGCCAGATGTTGAAGAAGAATGTCCTTGTTCTCTGCTTGAATGACACAGTCGTCCAAGTAAGGATATATTTGTATTCCTCTTTGTCTGCAGGATGCAATTACTGGTGCCAGGCACTTTGCAAAGACCCTGGGTGCAGTAGATAAGCCAAAGGGCAGTGCAGAGAATTAGTAATGCATTGAACCTTGAATCTTGGGTATCTTCTGCATGATTGTCCAATTGGAACATGCAGGTATGCCTCTTTTAGGTCTAAAGTCACAAGCCAAGCATTCTTGCCCAGCATGGGCAGAAGCTGCTGCAAAGTCAACATCTTGAATTTTGGAATATCCAGGAAAGTGTTCAGAATAGATATGTCCAGTATCGGCCTCCAGGCCATGTCCTTTCTGGGTACCAAGAACAGTCTTGAGTAAAATCCTTGTTCCTGCTCTTGCTCTGGTACTTGTTGAATGGCCCCCATGTCCGTGAGGGATGAGACTTGTTTATGTGCCTCTGCCCATTGATTTTTTGGCAGATCTGGGCAGCCGTTTGCCTTTGGCAGAGTATGGAAATGGAACTTGTAGCCTTGTGACACTATGTTTAGAACCCACTTTTCCTGGGTTCTGATGTGCCAATTTTGAGCAAAAAGTGCTAATTTTCCCCCCTAAGGGTGCCGCCAGAAGATTAGTGCTTGGTACAAGCAGGGGGAAGTCATTGAGACTGTTTTCTGTATGTTTGTGATATGTCTTCTCCAGCTTTGGAGGTAGAAGCACCCCATTGCTTGGGCCTGTAAGAACCTTGCGCCTGGGATCTGCCCCTAGGGCATCTGGATCTACCCCTGTGAGGTCTGTCTGACACAGGAAAGGACCAATTTTTTGTAGACCAGTGTCTACTAAACCTAGGTGGCTGTACTTGTAAAAAAACCTTTGACAGTTTGCATACATTTTGCTTTGTCCTCCATTTCCTTTAACACCTCTTCTGCCTTAACACCAAAGTATCATGCTGTAAAGGTGCATCTAGTAATTTAACTTTAACATGATCAGGCAGATTTTGTTCCTTTAACCAAGCATGCCTCCTAATTACAGAACCCGTAGCTGCGGCCCTGCAGGAGGCCTCCAAAGAATCAAAACCACATTGCAAAGTATGTTTTCCAACTTGTTCTGCTGCATACAATAAATCCTGCATTTCCTTGTTTTCTGCACATTCAGAATTTAACAACATTTTCTGTTTAAGCAATCCCATGACATGTTGCTGATACTATATGAAACTGACAGTTTAAGGCCCTTACAGCCAAAGTTGCAGATGTGTAAACCTTCTTTCCCCATCTATCCAGTGCCCTTGAATCTCTGTCAGAGGGGGTTGGGTTTTTTGCCATGGAAGCCTTAACTCCCTTTGGATCCTGTGAAATAGTTTCTGGGTCAGCAGCAGGGTTTTTAGAAATAAATTTGTGAGAGTCAGGAACCCTGTAATATCTGTCAGGCTTAACAGGAGCTGGATGTAAGGAGTCAGGGGTCAGACTAGACTCCGAAAACACATCATCTACAATGTCTAACACAGGTGGAATGGCTAGAGGCCAGTGCTGAGGTAGTAAAAGAAAATCCCTGAGCCTCTTTTTAGATTCTGAAAAATCTTGCCTCTCCCAGTGGAAATGCTCCCTCATGGTATGCAAGGTTTCCCCAAAGGAATAGTCCTCAGGAGGAGATGCTAAAGGAATAGATTCTTCAGCATCAGAATCCTCATAGGGGGAAAGAGAATATTCCTGATCAGAAGAGGAATCAAAAGAAAGAGAAACCTGATCTGAAGATTCATAGTCAATGTCTTGCAGAGGCCTCTTATCAGGAGGGGCATGGGAACCCTTGATCAAGGTAATCAAGTCTTCGGCCATTTTGAGCATCTGTTTTTTGGGCATAGAGGCCTGCCCACGTGGCTCTTGAGTTTGTTTCCTTGCTTTAGAAGGTGCTTTAGTCTTTGCCTTTGAAGCTGAAGTCATTTTAATGTAAATATGTTTAGGTCTGAATAAACCCTCAGAAGCCGGTACCTGCTCGGCAGCTCCGGACCCATCTGAGGGATTAGCGTCTGAGGCTCCAATACCTTGAGTATCCAGCGGCATGGCAGACTCCACGTGGGAGTCGGTAGCAGCCTGCAACTCTAAAGTAGCAGGCGTCAGGGGCTGTGAAAGCGCCTCACTGAGAACCGGCGACTGGCTTAGGAGAAGCTTTGTCGGTTTTGGGCCTCGTTTGTTTTTCTCTATCCTTTTCTTTGCGTTTTTTTGTAAACTCCGGTAGTCAGATGGCTATCCGACGGCATTTCAGGTTAATTAAACTGACGTCCAAATAGTTTAAAGCAAAATCATACCGACGCTTAATAGTGCATTGGTTAAATCTAGCACAAAACCGACAACCAATAACGTTGTGATCAGGGCCTAGGAATGCAGTAAGAATGAAAATCCTTATGAGGTATTTGCTTACCACAAGAAATACAATTATTAACTTTTTCTGACATCGGTCTGGAGCAAGAAAAAAGTTTTCCCAACGGGGTACTTAGCTTTATTGAAGACTTCGGATCTGAAACTCAAACACGAAAATCTCAGGAGTCGGCCGACCAGCACTTGCGAACTGCTTCTGCTTCGGGCACCGCACGGCAAGAAAGACTGAAGAAAATGGCGTTGGCTGCTTCTTTTACACCCCTGACGACCTGACGTCAGGGAAGGGACGACAGCAGCTGACGTAGGACCAAAGACTTTGGAATTCAGGCTGGCTGAGGGCAACCTGCAAGCAGGATTACCCAAATGCAATGACTGCAACAGTGAAACACAAAGAACATCAGGGCTCCAAAGTAAAGGATGAATGGTGTGAGGTATAACTAATGTCCACAGCAGAGTCCCTCAGATGCAGCACAAGCAAATTACTAGCCTGCTGTAATGGCAAAAGCTATTTGCTTAACTTTTTCCTTTTGTGGCTGGAAGAAGGACCAACCAAGGGAATGACAGACTGTTCCATGGTCAAACTGAAAATGGTGCGTCTTTAATGGGATAAAACAGAAAATGCCGGTAAAAACAAAAAGTCTTTTAAAGACACTTTTTCACAGACAAACACAGTAAAAAGAACTTTAAAACACATTAGAAGCACCCCAAATTAAAATAAACACATTTTATCCACAGAAAAATAGTTTTCGGTTACTTTAAAACAGAAAATTATGTCTTACCATAACTTGGTATCTGTGTTGTCCATCTTAATTCCTGCTCACGATAGGGTCTTGGATCCAATTCTCTGATGCAGCTCGGCCACATCTTCCAGACTTGAATCTGACACTCAAGCTTTTTCTTCTTATCCATAACGTACTACATCCACCTAAGCACCTCAGATCGAGTTTGCTGAACCATCATCCAATCAAGAAACCAGGACAGAAAAGAATGAAAGGCAACTGAGGCTCAGACACGGGACCCGAGTGTCCTGCCATCTTCCGTATATCCTCTAGAATAAAAAGGCAGGGGGATGACTGGGTGGGAAAAGTGAGGAAGAATGAAGATGGACAACACAGATGCCAAGTTAGGGTAAGACATAACTTTCTAATCTGATGTTGTCCTCTTCACTTCTCCTCACGATAGGGTCAGAGTCCCCAGCTACGTGATTCCTGGGTGGCCTTTATGGAAGGATGTGCCAGAGCACCATCGAGCCAAAGGAAGCCTTGCTCCAAGACATAACCAATTTGTAGTGCGCAATAAAGGTGTGATTGTTTGATCAGGTGGATGCCGCACAAATATCATCAATGGAAATTCTGGAAGAGAAGCCAGAAGTAGTAGTCATAGATCTAGCTGAATGCGCACATGAAAGATGAGGCAGTTCCATGCCCCTCTGGGAATAAATGAAAGTGATACAGTCAGTGATTCATTTAGCCAATGCGACTTTAGGTACCACTCGGCCTAGCTTGTTACTAGAGAAAGCTATGAACAATTGGTCTGACTTCCTATGGTGCTTTGTTCTGTGCAGGTAAAAACGTAGTTGTCTATGAACATGAAGGAGACGGACAGTGTACTCTCCTCTGTTGGCAAAATTTGGAAAGACTACTGGTAACTGAATGGATTAGTTAATATTATTTTCTGTGGTTACTTTAGGCATAAAAGAGGGACTGGTGCACAAAGAAACCCTGTCCTTGTGAAAATTTATGTAAGGAGGCTTGGAAGATAATGCTTGTAGTTCAGAAATTCTCTTTGCTGAAGTAGTAGCTACTAATAAAATTGTCTTCCATGAAAAAAACATCAAGTCGCAAGTAGCTGCTGGCTCAAATGGTCCTAGAGTTAAACTTTGTACTACAACAGTGAGATCCCACACTAGGGATGGATCTTTAGTGGGTGTTTTCAGCAAGCAAATGCCCTTCCTAAATGCTTTGCATAATCTAAAGGTAGACAAGGATCGAGACTGGCTGCTCTCATGAAAGTTGGAAATTGCTGCTAGTTGAAGTTTGATCGTAGAAAAACTTGCTCCTTCTTTGAACAAAGTACTAAGAAAAAGCAAAATGTCCGAAACAGGTGCCGAGAAAGGATCAATATTTTTACTTGCAGACCAAACAACAAATTTATTCAATTTATTGTTGTAGACCTTTTTAGTGGACATTTTTTGAGAGACTAGAATGATGCTATGAACCAGAGAGGAAAGCCTGGACTGTCTTACTATGGTTGGAATTGGAGAAGCCACGCGGTCAGTTTGAGGGCCTGAAGATTGGGATGCTACAATCCTGACAGGTGAGAGAGGAGATCCTGTTTTGGCTCCAGGATCCACACAGGATATTTTACATGAGACCAGAAGAAGGGGAACCAAATCTGTCAAGGCCAGAAAAGGGCAATGAGGATGACCGAACTCTTCAGCCTGCTTGCCTTCTGAAGAAATTTCGGAATATGGGGAAGAGAAGGATAAGCAACCATGCACCAAAGCATCCCTTGGGGACTCCCCCATAGGAGAGGATCAGAGCAAAGAACTTGCTGCATTTGCTGTTGAGGGGAGAGTTAAATAGGTTGCAGCAAGGTTTATTCCAACAACTGAAGATCATGTTTGCCACTGACTGCTTGAGGGACCACTCATGCAGAATCAGGACAGATCTGCTGAATCTGTCCTCCAGCTCATTGATTGTCCCCGGAATGTGCATTGCAAGAAGGCAGTCCGAAGATATTGCCCATTCTCACACCCTCATAGTTTCCCTGCACAACGGGTAAAAACGGGTTCCTCCTTGCTTGTTAATGTACCAGATTACAGACATGTTGTCTGTGTGAATAGCAATTGTCCCTAGAGGGAGAATGCCCTGAAAAGCTTGCAATGTTAGGAGAACTGCTCTCATCTCAAGGACATAAATATGCATTCCGGTCTCCCACAGGGACTACATGCCTTGAACCATCTTCTCCTTGTACTGCCCCCCACCCCAACTGGGAAGCATCTGTGATCACTGTGGCCATTGGTGGGGGAATGAAAAGGGTCTGCCTAATGAAAGGTTGTCTGACTGGATCTACCAGTGGATATGACATCTGCAGATTGGTGTTAGTCTGACTGGAAAAGACAGAGTTTAGTAGGGTATAGACTTTTGAACTGCTAATATCCACTGACGAATTCTCATGAAAAACCTTGCCAGAGGAACTAACAGAATCAATGCTGACATGGACTCCAGGGCTTGTAAAACTAGCCAAGCAGAGCGGGACTGGTAAGACAATAGCTCATGAACGTGATTCCTAGGTGTTGTTATGCAGTGTGGAGGAAAATAAGCTAGTTGATCCCTCATGCTCAACTGTGTTTCTATGAATTCTAGGTTCTGCACTGGAGTCAGGTTGACTTGTTTAAATTTATGGTGATGCCCAGGGATTATGAGAGATGAATCAGATAATCCCTGGCTTGAAGAACTTGATGCCTCATGGGAGCAGTAAGGAGCCAACAGTCTAAATATGGAAACACCTAGAATCCTTTGATTTTCATGTGAGCTGCTATAACTGCCATGTATTTGGTGAACACCAGGGGAGCTGTGGTGAGCCCAAAGGGCAGTGCTCTGAACTGAAAATGAATGGCTCCCAGCCAAAAGTGCAGGTATCTCCTGGAGCATCTGTTGACTTTGATGTGACATTACGCATCCTTGAGATCTACTGAGCACATCCAATCGTTCTTGCACAACAGAAGCAGAATGGACTGAACCGTAAACATTCAGAGCTTTGACGACTTTACATACAGATTCAACTTGCTTAGGTCTAGTATGGGCCTTAGGTCCCCTGCCTTTTTTGGTACCAAAAAGATGTGGGATTAAGTTCCTTATCCTCTTTTTAGGTCAGGACCTCTTGGATGACTCTTTTTTTGCAGCAGTTTTTCAGTTTCTCGTGCTGCCTGCTCCCTCTGACTGGGTGGCACATTGGGAAATTTCTTGCTGGTGTCTGGAGGGGGAAGGAAAAAGGGAATGTAGTAGCCTCTGGGTATAACACTTGGCACCCAGGAATTTTGTGTCAAGTGTGTACAGACTTATGAGTGCCAAGCAAGTCGACCCCCGACTACCTCCAGAGATGAGACAGTTGGGCAAGTGTTTCAGGAGCGCTGATAGGGCTTGTCAGAGAACGTGTCTCTGAAGCCCTGGTTTTGCAGATCTCCTCTGCTTCTGGGACAACATCTACCGTTAAACCTTCCTCCTCTGCCTCTGGAAGACAGATCCCGAGCAGGTCCTGGAAATGCCCTTGTGATTTACGGAACCACATTTTCTTGCTTCTATGCTGGTTCCTCGAAAAGGACCTATGAGGGGTAGAAAATTTGATTCTTATGGCAGAAAGGGTCTTCCTGTCCTTTCACTGCAGGTAAGCATATCTTTAACAGAAGGCCCGAACAGTGATGAGCAATTAAAAGGGGCATTAACAAAGGATGCTTTAAAGGGTTCCGCAAAGTCACATAGTCTCATCCAGGCGTGTCTCCTTAGAGATAGTCCTGAACTAGCAGCTTGCAAGGAACCTTCCGCTGTATGGGAGATTAGCCTCATCAAGGAATTAGCAATGGACGACAGAGTGGTCAGCTTGGGAGAAAGTTTCTTAAGGTCCTCTGCAGGCATGGATTCAGAGAGAAAGGGGCTGAAAGCACCATGATCAGATCTCTCTGAAGCTGGGTAAAGTGAGCTAGACAATTTAATGACCGCAGGGCAAAAGTGGCTGATGTGTAAATGCGCTTTCCAAACTTGTCCAGCACTCTAGACTCCTTGCTAGGCAGATGGACATTGGCAGTCTCCTCTGCCAGTTTTTCTTCATTGGCCGCCGCCACCACGATAGCATCAACTACAGGACCCTTTCTCCAGTGTTTTCTATCAAATGGTGGGACCAGGTACCTATCGAGGCACTTAGGAATAGGCTCGATGGTATCCGGTTCCTTCCAAGCTTGGCGGGATACCAAATGAAAGAGGTCATCCACGGGGGTGGGGGGTGGGGGGGGTGTCGTTCGGGACACTGATGGGCTCACCCCAAAAGCCTCCAAGAACACTGACTCCTAAGAAGAAGGAAGTTGGACAGATCACCCACCTTTCTGTTTTAAGATATCTAGCATGTCTCTGATGGAAATATCATCAGGTGGGGACCGAGTGGATCCTTCTCCCTTATTAAAGTCAGTGTCTTCGATTAATGACTTCATCAGGCAGTTGATGCGTCTCCTTTTGCAAGTCTTCTTCCAGGGGACTTCCTCCATGGGGTAATCAGGGGACATATCGGAAAAAGGAGATCCTTCCTGGGTAAGAATATCTTGGAGACTGCTCGGGGCAGAATGAGTAGGCTTCAAGACCACGACCCACAGGGGGTACATGGGTAGGTTGCAGGACAGAGGATGGTTCTCCACTAAGGGAGAATACCCTTTCCACTACATGGAAAGCTGACAGGCCCAGAGAAGTATTTTCTGCCTCCCTCAGAGCTGAGGCAATGAACGGAAGACTGTCAGAACTCACTACAGATCTGTAGTCTCCAGACGGAATCGGACCCGAGCTGTCAAACATCAAAATACCTAGGGGAAGAGATGGCGCCAACAAAGACAGAGCCAATCCCATTCCTCCGGCCCCGATCTCCCAGATAAGAGATTCGCTCTGCTCTGAAGGGATAGGAACAGAGATGATCAGGGGCACCATCGGAGTTGAGGAAGGTGGTTTTCCCCAGTGCCAACATTGACACTCTGAAGTCTTGAGCCCTGGAACTCCAAAACCGTTGGCCAGATTGGAGAAAGAGTTCTAATGGTATGGGCCAGGTAGCTCACTGATCCAATAAAAGATGGAGCCGATGTTACAACCATCTGAATCTAGGCCTTGAGAAACCTCGCCGTCATCCTGTCCATGTTTGCCTCAGACCAGTTTCTAGAGGACCTGGAAGAAGTCAACAAGGGAGGCCTGGAGTGTCTGGATTTAGGAGAAGGAAACTGTTCTAGCTGGCTAGGAGACTTGCTTTGAGCTCTCGGATCCAGATCTCTGGGACTCAACACTGGAGCCTATGAAGCAGTAGGAGATATGGCAATGACCTCAGTCAAATCCAAGGAGGCCTGTGGATCCGGTAAGGTAGTCATCTTCTTCATATCCGAGGAGTTCGAATCCGAAGATTTCTAAGATTTTGATTTTGGCTCTAAGGAGTCTGTCAGGGAGGCAGGAGGAAGACAAGCCATTGAGGTGATCTGAGGCTTGGATGCTGAAGAAGGAGTAAGACCCCTCAAGCTAAGTCTGTTACATCTATCCACCAACGCGTGTGAACTGAAGGATGCACAAATGTCACAATTAGCTTTGAGGTGGTGCGCGCCTAAACAGCAGACGCACACCTTGTGGGCATACTGACTGGGGATCTTGTGCCCAGAAGAAGCGCATTGCTTAAAACTGACCTAGTAAAAGCCTGCCAAAACACAAATGCCCATCACAGCAATTGTCAGCACTAACTGAACTCTACCAGCTATACACACTCTTTTCTAAGAATAACCATACAACAAGGCACACAATTATCTGTCCTAAGAAAAAAAATATTAAACAATCCCAACTCTAACAATTATAACACTATACACTACAGAACTCTAACGCTATCTAAGCTATCTTAACTGCCAAAACACTACAAGGCAAAAACTCTAAAAATCATAACCTATAAACTCTTAAACTGGAACACTAATATGCTAACACACAGACGGAGCACACCAAAAAAGCTCTAATTATTAAGCTTGAAAACGATATAAGTAGTCGAGAGACTGGATCTTCCGTCTGGCTCTGAACGTAGCAAACGATATCTGAGGTGCTTGAGTGGGTGTAGTACATTATGGGTAAGAGGAAGGAGAGCAAGAGTCGGATCCAAGTCTGGAAAATGTGGCTGAGCTGGGTCTGAGGATCGAATCCAAGACCCTATCATGAGGAGGAATGAAGAGGACAGCATCAGAGCAACTTTTAAACTGAAAGGAATAAAGAGCATTCCTGTTTAAAAGTACAGTAAAGTCTTGTAATAATCAATTAAAACACAAACTCCTAGCTTTAAAGTAACTTTCCTGAAGAGGAAAGTATCAATAAAATTATTAAATGGAAGAATTCTTCCCATAAGGGAACTTTTCTGCCCAGCAAAGGAAAAGCATAAGCTACCCACTTATACTCGAAAGCCTCAGAGCAGTGTACTTTTTGATGGCAGTAAAGCTCTGAGGAGCTTGGCACACATATTTGTCTTTTAGTCAGCTCAGCTCGAACTGCCTGACAGTTGGGGTGCATGGAGGGTGCCCTAAAGCTTTGGAAGCTGGCCAGGTGTCATATCCTTGGCAGGATATAACCCATATAGCTAAAGCTACTGTAGCAGAGATCAATATGATAAGCATCTCCTTTTACAGTTACAAGTCCTGTCAGTGTTACACACTATCCAGAACTGCTAATTTTCATGCTTTTATGATGGAGACAGACACAGTGCCTAAATAAATATTTACAGTTAAATGATACCATGGTAAATATCTTACCAATACTACAAAATAAACAAGCACCCTGCAATATTACATGTAGAAAAAGCGGGGCATTCTCCTAACAATATATTTTACACTTTTTTATCACAAATGTTAGCTATCAGCAAGCTCTCATAGGAAAAATACCACGCTTCACCATGGAAACTACAGCCTTGCTGTTTAAAATAAAAAAATACTCGTACAAATTTTACTAGCAGTATTTCAGCAGGGGAGGGAGAACTGCAATGCAAACCCCCAAGACCATCACTGTTTCCTACAAGCCTCTTCTGCTAATAGCAGTTGAGGACAGTTTCAAAACATAGTACCAGACTACATTCTATGCTCTGTGCAGAACGAATAAGTGAGGGACTGAAAGTACTGGAACAAATATTTGACCTCCAACGTAAATAACTTTCAATAATTTACTAGGGTGACAGCCTATGCATTAGTCAAGAAAAGCTATTCACTGCTGAATCAGGACATGTTAAAGCAGTTATGTAGAATGGTTGTAAAATCTGTGAGTGCTAGTGAAATACAGAACTCCATAATGTATCCCATTATCTTTTCACCATGAACAAAAATAACACTGCATGCCCCAAAATGCAAATAGCAGCAAGCAGATCACCATGAAATAATTTTGAATGGTTCAACTTTAAGCAGTACTAAGTCCAAGACAGCAGATAAATATGTTTTCCTCTTGCATTGGATAATTCATGTTTCACAGCAGGCCCACGAAAGACCCAAGTCTATGCTTATAAAGCAGATGACACTTAAATAACCTCTCAGGATAAGGCCTATTAAAATGAAAAAAAAAATCTAAACAATAAATAATAAACAATTCTCAGAAAAGTAACTGAGAAAAGGTTACTACAAAGGGTACAGGTCACACAGTCAAATGTAAAACAAAGCAGTCTTATGCTTTCTTTGGTTTTGGCTCAACTATGACACTGATTAACCCCATAGGGAAAACCATCCATGTGTCTGAAGCCCTGGTCTTAGCACATTACACAGACAGCCCACTAGGGAACCCACAAAATTTGCAGCAGCAATGAGGCCTCAGCTTTACAGTGCTACTGGCCATCCCAGGGCATAATGCACAACCTCTGCTATCCATTTCCTGAGAAGGAGATGTAGCAATATAATACACACAGGCAGTCACACAATCACATTATGGATACCATCTGCAACTTATATTCACAACAGTTCCATGACAACTAACCTCTGATACTCCATTATTGACTTTGATACTTAACTCACTTCACCTAGCAAGGATAGGATGGCTTATTCCAACAATGATTCACATTCAAACTAACATGCACTACATACCTCAAGACCAATCCAACTGCAAAAGAATACTCCAAAACTAAACGGGAGTATAAGGCAAGAAGGAGAAGAGGTTAAGGTTTTGGAACCAAATAAGCCAGAAGAGTGAATCTAATTACATGGTCAATATGCCTATGAGGCAGTGCAAAGAACTTTAAAATTTGAGCAACACACCATGTGGAGAAAATAATATTTCCCAAATGGTTAGAAAATAAAAAGTCTAAGAAAGAGAAGGTCGAAGAAGCTAGTTTTAATTTATTAAACATGCAGGAGGAACTAATGCAGTGGGGGCAGCTGAAAAGAGCTGGGAAGAAGAAAGAAGTTATGTACTCACCATAACGTTCCATCTGAGTAGGTAACTTCATTTGTCAGCAACCTGTGGGTATCGGATCCGACCTGGATCCGAGCCGGCAGCTTTCCAAGCTAGAGATCTGAGCTCCAAGCTCCTCCCCTTACCCATAATGCCCTGCCATCTCCTTCCAATCCCCAGATCGCATTTGCCCATCTACATAATCTCACCATGACAAAGCAACAACCTGGAGAATCCTAATCTAAGGATTAACAAATGACCTGGATAAACCATCCTAGTGATCAGGAAACCAAAGAACCAGGTTAGGGGGAAGGAGGGAGGGTTTGTTGCTGACAAATGAAGTTACCTACTCAGATGGAACGTTATGGTGAGTACATAACTTCTTTATTAGAAGTAGGAAACTTCATTTGATCATCAACCTGTGGGACAGAGTCCCCAGCTACCAAAACACTTGGGAGGTCCTCAAGGAAGGATATTCCGGAGCACTGCAGAGCCAAAAGCCGCCCTTCCTCTAGACACTAAATCCAATTTATAGTGAGAGATAAAGGTATGAGAGGATGCCCAAGTAGCCGCAGAACAAATGTCATCCAAGGGAATTCTTGACCAGAATGCAGCTGATGTAGCCATAGAACGGGTAGAGTGAGCGTGAACCCCAGTAGGTTCTGGTAGGCCAGATAGTTTATATATGAACAAAATGCAATTCAAAATCTATCTGGCCAGAGTTATCTTCAATACAGGCTTACCCAAGAAGGGTTTAGCAAATGAGACAAATAGATGATCAGACTTGCGGAAGGCCGCTGTTCTGTGTAAATAAAACCGTAACTGCCTATGAACATCTAACAAATGAAGTTTGTACTCCCCTTTGTTTTGATAGTTAGGGAAGAAAACTGGGAGATTAATGGACCGATTGATGTTCGTCTCGGAGGCCGCTTTAGGTAAGAAAGATGGGTTAGTCCTGAGAGAGACCCTGTCCTTATGGAAAACCAGATATGGGGCTTTAATACAGAGAGCCTGAAGCTCCGACACTCTTTTAGCTGAGGTAATGGCTGCCAAAAAGGCAGTTTTCCAGAACAAGAATTTCAAATCAACAGAGGCTGCAGGTTCAAAAGGAGGTCCAGTTAGAGCTTGAAGGACCAAAGCTAGATCCCAAGGAGGGATGGGGTTCCTAACAGGGGGTCTCAAGAGAAACGTACCTTTCAGAAAGGCCTTACAAATCTTGGTGGAAGCGAGAGGACTGAGATTACCTCCGATGTGAAAATGCGAGATGGCAGCCATTTGAACCTTTACAGAACAGGAACTGACCCCTTGCTGAAAAATATGCGATAAAAAATCGAGCACTGCTGGGATGGGAGCAGTGAAAGGGTCCAATTTCCTATGAGATGCCCAAATAGAAAACTGCTTCCATTTACTATTGTAAACCTTCCTGGTATACGGCTTAAGCGCCACTACCAGGATAGATCTAACTGCAGATGAGATACCGGGAGTCCTAGAAACTAATGGAACTGGATCGACCATGCTGAGAGCTTGAGAGCGACAAGGTTCGGGGGCTTCAATCCCGAAGGATGAGATATTAGATCCGGGATGGGATTCAAGATCCAGAGAGGAGCTATAAGATGAGATTGCAGGCACAGGAACCAGGTTTGACGAGGCTAGAATGGGGCTATGAGGATAATCTTGTTCCCCAACCGATGAGCTTTCTGTAAGAATTTTGTTATCAATGGAAGAGGAGGATAAGCATACAGAAGACCAGGTGGCCAAGCATGAACTACAGCGTCTCTGGGGCTCTCCCCCAGAGGGGTAATTAGAGCAAAAAACTCGATGCACTTCCCGTTGGAAGGAGACGCGAACAGATCGCAGCAAGGCTGACCCCATTTGCGGAAGATCTGTTTCGCTACTAAGGGATTCAGAGACCACTAGTAAAGCAAGAGGATGGTTCGACTCAGTTTGTCCGCTAGAATGTTGGACCGACCTGGAATGTGCATTGCTAACAGAAAACAGTTGGTGGATATTGCCCAATCCCAAACTCTCATGGCTTCTCGACAAAGAGGGTAAAGACCTGGTCCCCCCTGTTTGTTGATGTACAAGACCACCGACATGTTGTCTGACTGAATCTCAATAGTCCCTGGAGGGAGAAAGACATGAAGGGCTTGCAATGCTAGTAGCACCGCTCTCATCTCCAGAACACTGATATGCAGAACGGTCTCTGTCTGAGTCCACCTACCTTGAACAGTTCTGCCCTCGTAATTCCCACCCCACCCAAGGAGAGAAGTGTCCATGTTCACTGTGGCTTGGGGTTGCTGCATAACAAACGGTCGCCCTTCCCAAAGCTCTTGGGAGTGGAGCTACCACAAGAGAGAATTTCTGCACATTCTGCTGAGAGGAATCGGCAAGTCCAACGGATGGTGAAGGATGGACCACTGAACCTGTAATGTCCACTGGAGAATCCTCATGTGGAAGCGGGCTAAGGGCGCAAGGTTGACTGCCACTGCCATGAACCCTAGAGCTCCCAGGACTAACTCCGCTGACGGGGCAGGTGACTGGAAAAGGGCTAAAACGTGTAAGGTCAAACTGCGAAGTCTGTCCGACGTCAAGAAGGCCTTGGTCTGAAGTGCGTCTATCCTAGCCCCTATGAACTCAAGACTTGAACTGGTTGGAGGGATGACACCCCGGCCCTGGGACTCCTCAGATCTGACTGCTCTGAAACCCGATAATGGATTGGAGAAGGAGCTATCGGGGAAAAAAGTGGAGCTAAACTCCCCCCCCTCCAGGAGGGGGGGGGGGCAGCAGCACTCCCATCTGCATCTGGGTTTGGAGAAAACGAAGCATCATCTGGTCCATATCAGCGGAGAGACTGCGGGTCGACCTAGAAGAGGCCGCCGAAGCTGGCCGGGAGGGCCGCCGCGACAACCTCGAAGATGGTCGGGCCTCCTCCTCCAGCTCCGGTGAGAAGAGTGGAGAACTGAGCCGAGGGGAGGAAGGCCCAGAAATCTTCTGAGGTGAGGAGAGCAGCTTGGCAGGCGGGGTCGAGGGGGCAGAGTCGGCCCAAAGCTTGTGGCTCCTATGCCTATCTTTCTCCCTCTCTCTCTCTCTTTCTCCCTTTCTCTCTCACTCCTCTCCTTCTTCTCCTTCCTAGAGTCCCTCTCTCCCTGAGAAGAAATGGGAGGTTGAGTCCCAGCCAGGGAAGAGGGAACAACAGGCTGAGCAGCCGCAGCAGTGGCTGTAGCCACTGAGGGAGAGGAGGAGAAAGCCAACTCAGAGGGTAGAATACCCACCAGAATCAGCTTATTCCTCCTATCCCTCAGGGCCCGGGGGTTAAAAGCTGCACAAATTTGGCAGCCCGAAGACAAGTGCGATGCCCCCAGGCAGAGGATGCACTGAGTGTGGCCATCCGCTGGAGAAAGCTTATGACCACACTCAGTGCACTTAGAAAAAATGGCCTTAGAGGCCTCAGCCATTATCCCAAAAGAAAACACACAAGCACCTCACACAAACACCTAAGGGGAAAAAAGTGGGGGGGGAGTACTAGGCTTTAAACTAAGAACTGGAATGGTAAAGGGGTTTAAACTAAGGAGTTAACTGTTCACACACACAAAAACTAATACGATTTTTATAAACTTTCCTATTCACAGATTGCCTAAAGCTAGGAGCTCGAGAAACCCGTGCTTGACAAAGCCGCGGCAAACGAGATCTGGGGATTGGAGGAAGGTGGCAGGGCATTATGGGTAAGGGGAGGAGCTTGGAGCTCGGATCTCTAGCTTGGAAAGCTGCCAGCTCGGATCCAGGTCGGATCAGATACCCACAGGTTGATGATCAAATGAAGTTTCCTACTTCAGATCTAAAGTTCAATTTAAGTTAAAAGTATTATTTGCTGGAAATGTGGTTTCTATCAGAATGTAAACACAGAGAGTAAACGGTATGGAAAAAGAGGAAATATGCTAACGTTAGTAAAATTCTTAACAGAACTTAGAACTACTGAGGTTTGTATGAAAGTAAATGAAAGCAGGGAGTATAAAAATCTTCTTGATGACTTCCAGGAATTAGCAACAGCAAGCAGAAGGGACTGGGAAAGAAGAAAATTGGAAATAAGAATAACAGATTGACAATGAAAGGAAATCTGTCTAATCTCTAGATACTCAACACAATCTAAGTGATTCAGGATTTTCGTCTGGAAGTGCTTATACAGATGTTTCTGCACCCCATCTGGGTTAAATATATTTCCAACAGTCTCAAGAATATGGAGATGTGATCAGCGGCAAGATGGAATCTGGTCACGCATCTTTTGGGATTGCTCAAGACGGAGACCGTTAAAAGGTAGATACAATATTTACTATCCAAACTCATGAAAGTCAACTTTAATCTGAGCAAAGAAATTTTTTTATTAAACTGCCATCCAGCTCTGGTAGCAAGAGGGCAGGAGAAACTGCTAGTATATTTAACTTTGCTGGTAGCAAAGAAGAATATTACTAGAAACTGGAAAACAAAAGCTCCAATAGATCTTGAACAGGTCCTAGAAACAATAGGAGGACTAAGCAACTAAACGTAGGGTCAACAACAGGGACCAAAAGTAAAGTAAAAAAAAAAAAAAAAAAAAGTTTAAAATGGTAAAATAAAAAGGTACAATGTATTAATTTTCTAATTCATTTGTATATCATTGTATTATGTGGAGTATCTATATTCCATTTACAAAAAGAAAAAAATATTTGTAAGATAACTACAAATGTGGACCATGCAGAAGAACTGCACTGCATGTAATTTATCTTCTGCAAAGGTTGAATAAAGCAATACTTACAATACAAAAAAACTACAGTCAACTCACTGATACTGTACATATTTTGCTTTCCACTGTAACTATTCAGCAGATAAACACTGCACTGACACCACAAGACTATACCAAGCAGACATGTCCAAAATGGTATGACTAATGGGGCCAAGTATTGAATGTTTTGAAATTCTTTTAGAATGAAAATAATACTTTGCATGAACACAGTACCAAATGAAGACAAAGGTCATTAACCATATGTAATTCACAGGTATTTTTAACATACTGCTGAATTTTACTGCAACTCTGATGGAGTAGGCATTTTTTTAATTGTTTTCTGACTGGTGGCCTTCCTGCTATGTTCTGAATTAAGTGTATGTGTGTTGAGTGACAGGCTGAAGTCTTGTGTCATTGCTGTTTCTGAGCCTTTTAAAAAATGAGAAGCAGTCAAGATCAGATGAAATGGAGCAGTGAACAGCAACTGGAAGGAGATGAAATGACACTAAACATGCAGAAGAGACTGGGGCAGAAAGTGTAGCAAGTGCCAAGTTAGTAGAAGAAGCATTCAACTGTGAATTCGTTTCACACAAGTGGCTTATTTTGGGGAGGTTTCTGTAGTTTCTAAAGGGGTCTGACATTAGCCTTGAAAGCTGGTTAGTGAGCAATAGGATATAATATGTTCTTTGCACATTTTGCTGTTTTTATGCAGTTGTGACTTTTCTTTCTTTACAGATTTTAGATGTATTCATTTCTTTTCTTAACTGTGCAAAACATGCTGCTATTTTTTTCCTTTCTTGGTCCCCTGTCCCCTCTAACGACTTCAGATTGCAGCTACCACAAACAGTCATTACAACCTGCTAATGACTGGAGACTGACGCAGGTGATAAACAGATGAAGGCATTACACTGTGGATAGCAGTTTTTATGCTGTGATGATTCTGCATTTATATTTACTTATTCATTCATTCAATCAGTCATTCAGTCATCAAGTAAGTGGACCTATCCTACAGAATCTTTTCATTCATGACATGAGCCAAAAAGGCTGCAAAAATACATAATATATATATATATATATATATATATATATATATATATATATATATATATATATAGATGTATATATAGATATATATATACATACACACACACACATACATATATATATATATATATATATATATATATATATATATATATATATATGTATGTGTGTGTGTGTTTGTTTTTCTTTCGGCTTTTCCCAGTTAGGGGTCGCCACAGCAGAACTCTGGTCTGCTAATGATTGGTAGTAGATTTTTACGGTGCCGAGGTGCCAGCTCGACTCCCAACCTTCAGCGAAGGAACACCTATTCAGCATGTCTTTTCAACGCTACTCGACCACGGGGAGGACATGCAGACTCCACACAGAAGGCGCTCCAGCTGAGAATCGAACAGGAGAACCTCTTGCTGTGAGGCGACAACGCTAACGCTGCACCACGGCGGCTTATAAAATATATATATATATAAAAGATTATATATAATGAATCAATAAAGGGCATACACTGAAATAAATGTTATGATTATATAAAGCTCAGGAAAGCAAGCACTGTGTAGCCAAATTTATGATGGCTAGTTAAATGAAACAAATAAGAAGTTATGTACCTACCATAACGTTCCATGTTAGTTGTCTTCTTCTCGCCTTCTTTCTTGCTGGATGGGTTCGGAGCCGACCCTCGGCTCCAACTCGGCCAATACTAAAGCTCGAGAGCTTATTCCACCGGCTCGAGGCTCCCCTATACCCCACAATGCTAGGCGGTAACCACTCAGATCTCGTTTGATAGCTAAAACCAAGCAGTTCTGGTCTCCATAGAATGGAGAAGAGAGAAAAAGGACCCACCTCTATATATAAAACTGTAGGAAAACTACCACAAACATAAAAAAGGGAGAATAGAGGTGGTAGAACATGTGGGAAGGAAAAAATCCCAATGGAAGATCCCAAATATTCCTATCGGTCTGTCCAGGCTAGGGGGAAGGAGGGTGGGACGCAAGAAAGAAGGCGAGAAGAAGACAACTAACATGGAAATTTATGGTAGGTACATAACTTCTTAATGTTAAGTTGTCAATCTCGCCTTCATTCTTGCTGGATGGGACCGCGTCCCTAGCACCTTACCCCGGGTGGCCTATCGGAACAGACTCTTGAGAACAGTGGAACCAAAGTTGGCACGGTTTCTGGAGGCCATATCCAATTTGTAATGCAAAATAAAGGTATGAGGAGAAGCCCTTGTGGCTGCTGCACAAATGGAATCTATTGGTAGCCTGTCCTGAAAAGCTACCAATGTAGCTAATGCCCTAGTTGAATGAGCTCTAGGTCTTGAAGGTAGTTTTTGATGTCTGATTTCATAGATGAAGGTAATTATAGAGGTAAGCCATCTTGAAAGGGACACTTTAGTAACTGCAAGGCCCAATTTCCCTTCAGCATAAGACAGGAAAAGCTGATCAGATTTCCTGAACTGTTTAGTCCTGTCTAAATAATATCTAAGTTGGCGGTGAACATCTAGAAAATGTAACTTTTGTTCCGACCTGTTGGAATACTCAGGGAAGAAGACGGGGAGATCAATCGTCTGGTTTAGGTTTGCCTCAGAGGAAACCTTAGGCAAGAAGGACGGATTAGTCCGGAGGGACACCCTGTTTTTATGGAAAACTAAGAGCATGAAGTTCAGATACCCTTCTAGCCGATGTTATGGCTACTAGAAAAAGTGTTTTCCATGAGAGCAACTTAAGAGGACATGAAGCCGCTGGTTCGATGGGGGGGGGAATCAAGGATGCTAGGACCAAATTCAAGTCCCACTGAGGTGGGGGATCTTTGATTGGGGGCTTGAGCAGAAAAACACCTCTTAAAAAGGCTTTGCAGAGTTTATGGGACATGATACTGGAGTCCGAGACACCTACATGAAAATTAGATATAGCGGCTAGTTGTACTCTAATGGTAGATGAGGAAGAGCCTAAATGAAAGAGCTCTACCAGAAAGTCTAGGATAGACTGGATAGGTGCAGTGAAGGGGTCTATATTTTTTGATGCTGCCCAGAAGGAAAAACGTTTCCACTTACTATTATAAATCTTCCTGGTAGAAGACTTGTGAGAGGCTATCAGGATGTTACGGACCAAATGAGAGATTAAGGGAAGCCTGCCTAGGGTAGGAATCGGAGAAACCACGCTGTGAGGTTGAGAGATTGAAGGGAGTGGTGCAGCTGGCCAGACTAGTGGGTCAAAAGATCTGGCACTGGGTCCAGATGCCAAGGCTGCTCCAACAGGTAATGATGGAGGAACGGAAACCATATCTGTTGAGGCCAGTAAGGGGCAATGAGGATCATGGTGACTTCTCAAGGCGATAGCTTTCTGAATTAATTGAGAGATCAGTGGAAAGGGGGGGAAAGCATATAGAAGTCCCCGGGGCCAATCGTGGACTAGAGCGTCTCTGGTGGGATGGCCTGGTAACGGGAAGAGAGTGAAGAAGTCGTGACACTTGCTGTTTTGGGGAGTAGCAAAATGATCGCAGCAACGCCGGCCCCATCTTTGAAAGACTTCTTCCTGCACTGATTTTTTTAGAGACCACTTGTGAGGCATGAGAATGGCCCTGCTCAACTTGTCCGCAATCACGTTGGACTTCCCGGGAATGTGCGTTGCTATCAGAAAACGCTGAGAAGAAATCGCCCATTGCCAAAGTCTGAGTGCCTCTTGACATAAGGGGTAGGACTTGGTTTCGCCCTGTTTGTTGATGTACCACACTACGGACATGTTGTCCGTCTGAATTGCAATAGTCCCTGTGGGAAGAGAGTCCTGAAGGGCTTGCAACGCTAAAAGCACTGCTCTCATCTCTAAGACATTTAAGGTTGCCACGTGCCCTGGACTGTCCTGCCCTGATAATGCCCCCCCCCCACCCGATCAGGGAGGCATCCGTTGTCACCGTGGCGATTGGGGGGGGGGAATGAAGGGTCTGCCCTGGAGAACTTGAGGTGATGTGATCCACCAAGACAGTTGATTCTTGCATGATTGAGTTAGTAGGATGATGTGAGACATCGGGAGCTGTTGGAAGGACCATTGAGTAAACAGCATCCACTGGAGGATCCGCATGTGAAAACGAGCTAAGGGGAGAAGTGTAATAATAGCTGCCATGATTCCTAATACCTTCAAGACTACCCTGGGCTTTGACCTTGTTGCATTGAAGTAGAAGGTAAACTTGTCTGAGGATATCTAATACTCTTTGCTCTGTAAGTCTGGCGGAAAGATGGACTGTGTCTAAGATGGCGCCTATAATAGTAATAGATTGACAAGGCGACAAGGCAGATTTTTCGAAATTTATTGAAATGCCTAGAGCTTGGCAAGTTTGGATGGTGAAGTCTCTGGATAGAAGCAGTTGATGTCTGGTGGTGGCGGTAAGGAGCCAGTCATCCAAATATGGAAACACCTGGAATCCTTGACGTCTCAAGTGAGCCGCGACCACTGCCATGCATTTGGTAAACACTCGGGGGGGCTGTAGTGAGACCAAAGGGCAGGGCTCTGAACTGGTAGTGACTGGTTCCCAGCCTGAAGCGGAGAAACCTCCTGGAGCGTCTGTGCATTTTGATATGGTAGTACGCATCCTGAAGGTCTATCGAGCACATCCAATTCTCCTGACCCAAGAAGGGTAGAATGGACTGTAGCGTGACCATCCGGAATTTTGTTTTTTTGATATAATTGTTTAATTTGCTGAGATCCAGTATTGGTCTCCAGTCCCCTGTCTTTTTTGGTACCAAAAAGAATTTGGAGTAGATTCCGGATCCTTGCTGGTCTGCTGGGACTGGTTGGATAGCTCTTTTTGACAGCAGCTTTGATATTTCTAATGCTGCTTGTTCCCCTAGACTGGGTGGAACGTCTGGAAGGGATCCTTTGGTTTGGGATGGGATGTGAATAAAGGGAATTTTGTAACCCTCGGATATGACTGACTGTACCCATTTGTCTTGAGTGAGGGAAAGCCAGGCTTTTGGGTACAGTGATAATCTTCCCCCGACTGCCTCCGAAGGTGGACAGCCGGGCAGCTCCTCAGGGATGCTGAAAGGGTTTATCAGAGAAAGTTTCTCTGCTACCCAGGTTTTGCGGACCACCTCTGCCCCTAGAGCGGCGTCTATTGTTATTCCCCCCTCTGCATCTAGAGGGGAATCGACCTTGTGCGTCAGATGAGACTCCCTGTGGTTTGCGGAATCACATTTTTCCTCCCCTCTGACCTTTTGGATAAGGTCTAGAAGGAGTAGAAAAACAGACTCCCACGGCAGAGAGATTCTTACCTTCCTGCTCGCACCTAGTCAATGTATCCTTCACCTGAGGTCCAAACAACGTTGAGCCATCAAAGGGGGAATTGGTGAAGGACTCCTTGAAAGGGTCCGCAAAATTGCAAAGCCGCATCCAGGCGTGACGTCGTAAAGCTACACCTGTGCCTGCGGCCCTACTCGCCCCATAAGCCGCATATGAGATAAGCCGCATGGAGGAGTTGACAATCGAATTCAGGGTTGCCAACTGGGAGTTCATTTTGTCTTGGAACCCCTCAGCTGTTGGATCCTGCATGGCCTCACCCATATCCTTGAGCAAATCCCTCTGGAGACGGGTGAAGTGACACAAGTAGTTCAGCGACTGCATGGAAAAGGTCGCTGATGAAAACATCTGCTTACCGTACCTGTCCATGGTCCTAGACTCCTTATTAGGAGGATGGACAGGTACCGAAGGATCGGCTAACTCCTTCTTAGTGGCTGCGGCCACCACCATGGCATCAGAGACACCTTTAGATAGAAACTCTTTCTCTTTAGGGGCAGTAATAAATTTTGACTGCCTCCTTGGGGTAGGTTCCACTGAATCAGGGGCCATCCAAGCCTTCCTTGCCACCACTTCCATAAGGGGGTCAAAGGGAGGGGACACCCAGGAGGTGGAAGGGCAAGAGCCAAACGCCTCAAGGTAAACCGACTCGTCCTCTGAAGGGTTAAGGGCGGGCCAGTTCCCCCTCTGTTTCAGGATTTCAAGGATGTCAGCAAAAGAGACATCCTCAGAGGGGGACCGAGGGGAACCTTCAGATTCCTCCAAGTCGGTGTCAGAGGTGATAGACTCAGGGGAGTCAATGTGCTTCCTCTTGCACTGTCTCTTCCGAGGGGGTTCTCCTACTGGATCAGGAGAGGCCTCGGAAGAGGAGGATATTCCCAATGGGGAAACCTGAGGAGCTGGCTCTCTACGGTCTGTTACAAGGGGGTGGGTAGAAACCACCGCAGGCACTGAAGAGGGAGGAGCTGACGGAGCCAACTGTGGGGTAGACACTGGGTCTAGCACGCTCCGCATGACCTCGAAGGCGCCCCCATCAGCCAAGGCCGGAGGTCCCCGCTCTGAGGAGAGAAGGACCCCCCTCGGCATCGACAGGGACGGCTCCGAGGCCAATGTCGGAGCCAAACTCACCAGCGCCGACGCCCCGAGCGGGAGAACGGGGTCGGACAAGGGTCCGATGCCACTCGCCCCCTCGGAGCCGACGAGGGAAGCTCAGCGCCGAGATCCCTCTAAGGAGGAAATCGGAGCAGACGACGGAGCCGAAAGGGAAGGTATTGGCTCCGAAGCACCGACAGCCACGGCTCCGATGAGCCCCGGCTCCGAACTCAGAGTCAGAGGAGGAATAGAATCAGGGATGGGAATAGCCACTGACTGTTGAGTAGGGCTATGCAGCATTTGGGCCAGTGCATCGGACTTGAGAAGTCTACTCACCACCCTTTGTAAGTCATGGTCGGACAGCCTGGAGGACCGAGAGGAATGAGACCTATGGCTCCACTCCGACAGAAGAGGGGATCCCGGAGCCGAGTGGATGGAGCCGATGGAAGGGGACCTAGACCTCTTCTTTGAAGGTGGCTCTGATAAGCCTATCGGAGCCAACGGAGTCTTGACAACCTCGGCTCCGGCCGGAGCTGAGGTAACGGTATGAGACTTCGAAACATCGACTCCAGCAGTAGCCGATGTCGAAGCAGCTTTAATGCTCCCAGGAGACGGCTCTGAAGCTGGAGCCGACGGCCTGGAAGTCTTAGAAGGCTTCCCCGATGCAGACTGGGTCGGGGGGCCTTCAGGCTTTAACAAGCCTTGAAGTATGAGCTTGTTTTTGCATTCCTACAGGACTCTAGGGCTGAATGCATGGCAAACAGCACACGAGTCCTGCAGGTGCAAAGGTCCCAGGCAATAGACACAAGAAGTGTGACAGTCTGTCAGAGACATTTTCTGACAGCACGAGTCACACTTCTTGAAGCCTGAGACCTTGGAGTCTTTAGACATCCTGAAAAGGCAGTATGAAACACAAACACAACACACAGACACACCCTTTAACCAAATAAAAATCCAGTCATACTGAAAGGACAGGGAAAAAAGGGAGTGGGCCAAAGGCCTAAAAGTTAAAAAGGGGATAAAACGGGAATTCAAACAGAAGGGGGACCCGATTTAAACTAAAGGGATACTCTGTATAAAAACTAAACTAAATAGAAAAGATAGGGGTAGAAATTTGAGTTTTTTTAAAAATGAAAACTCACTAACCTGCCAGAGCCGGTAGAAGAAAGCACCTCGTCAGCGAAGCGGCAAACGAGATCTGAGTAGTTACCGCCTAGCATTGTGGGATATAGGGGAGCCTCAAGCCGGTGGAATAAGCTCTCGAGCTTTAGTATTGGCCGAGTCGGAGCCGAGGGTAGGCTCCGAACCCATCCAGCAAGAATGAAGGCGAGATTGACAACTTAACATCATACATTATGAAGACAATAAGAGAATACAATAATAAGTGACGTAAGCTAGCCAACATCTCAAAACATTTGCAATTTAACTTCCTTGAAGTGTTCAATTAGCATTCCCCTAATGGCAGCACATTTTACTTGCAATCCTCACTTCTTATGTTAAGCTGCACCAAGGGACTGGTGCAATTTTAAAGAAAATCTTTTCGTAAGTGAAAGGCTCAAACCAGGAATCTGCAAAGTCACTGGTCCAAGGTTGCTGGATCACAATGAATATGACAAATTCCTTATTTGGAGCCTCTTCGCCAAAGGTGGATAGTGTTTTTTGGGGTCACTTTTTTCCACCCATACCCACTAACAATCAAAAGACCTCCATCCCATCCATCCAAATGGTCCATTCATTTTCCCCAATACATGAAAGCCCTATGGGCCATTCATTCTTCCAAGCAGTGAGAGTCAGACAGGAGCTGATCTGCCATCTGCATATAAGTGGGTGGATGTGTTTTTTTTTTTTAATTAAGCTCTAGCCACATCTCCAGTGTGCATATCTACACTGTCCCAACAGATGATGTGCAATGGATGGCTGCAAGAGGCATGTCTCCCTCTTCAGGCATTCCATTAGACATCCTGCTCCACTGAAGGCAAGGCTTCTCCACTCATTCCTAGTCTTCATGAGGGACTGAACATGAAGACTGCACATGTAAGCATGTATGCCACTCCATCTCCCCACAGTGAGGCAAACAGACAATGCCTAGTTATTCACATTTCACCCTCACATCTCCAACATCTGAGCCACTAACTAAATCCGTCTCAGCTGGATCTTAGTCACGGCTTTATCCCTCTGGGGCAAACAACTACAGTAGTTACAAGTAACTTAAATATCAATGACATCAATAAAAAAAAAAAAAAAAAGCAGCCCTAGCAGTGACTGGGAGACAGTGACACACAATGCCGTTTTCCATCGGGGACAAACCATGCTGTTGGGTGAATTACGGGTAATAACAGGGAGAACATATTCAAGTATAGGTATAGCAACATTTATACCAAAAGTTACCAAACATTCCTAGTCAGCATACTGAACAGACTACAAGAAGATTTTAACTGACTCAGCAACTTGCCATGATACACAAGTTCTGTATTTAATTAAGTAACAATAACAAATCTAACTACATTCCAAGGTGTATTTGGTGATTTACCTGTTCAAAAGTAGTACTTCAAAGGTCAGTAATATCAATATCGGGATTGTAGCGTAATTTACTGGAAGCACCAAATACCATCACCTAGATTTCTTCAAATTAATTATTAGTTTATTGTGTGAAATGTAGAGTTAAAATACGGGCAAAATGTTTATCCAGTTCTTCCTGTGGTACTTACTGCATTGTCTAATGATCAAAATAAAAATGACACTAAATATCTGAGTTCCCAACCAATTGAAAGTACACAGAATTACACATTTCCGTGTTGTGTCAATGTTTTGCTGTGGGTTGAGCCCCTTGCATCCCCATAACCAAGAGCATATAATGGATAGAGGTTGTATTCCTAATCTCCGTTGTACTGAGATCCTTTGCACAAAACAACTGCACTTCGCAATCAGCTGTGCACGCAGAACACAGCTCAGCATACTTTAGCAGCTTTTGTTTTCAACCAACTGCATGCGATATATTTTAAAAGTGAACATGACCACAAAATTATATCAGTATATAGCATTAGACTGCTGAGTGCTTATCAAAGGGTAGATCATTGATAAACAGTGAGAATAAGAGAGATCTCAAGTCCCGTCCAATATCTTAGCTTTAGAGGTACCCTCCTAAGAATACCTGAACCATGAATCTACACAAGAAGTCTTATTACAATTGAAAGTAAACAATTTCACAATACCATAGCAGAATATAAAAGTTAAAAATCTCCACAGGCAGTGTCTGTGAGAAGCCATTTCAAAAGCATGTCTCAGATCAGGAAACAGAGCTCCTGATAAAAGGTCTCTTTCAATATCAGTGTAAACTTGTTCTATTAGTGGGTACAGTGCTGTAGTAGTACTATAACCAACTCTGAATCCATTTTCCTGGGGTAAAAGAATAGAACACTAATTACTACACAGCCCAGTAGATGAATGTATACAACGTTTTTGTGAATTTTTGCCAAAGGACAAATGTTAGCAAATGGTCAAAATCCAAAAGATTTGTGGAGTTGAATTTTTTTGGCACAGATCTAAACCATGAATGCTTAATGCTAAAAAGGATTAGGCCTCTGATTACAATCCGGTTGAAAATATTTAACAGCTTGATAAAAAAGAAGTTATGCACTCACCATAATGTTCCATGTGACTTGTTCATCTTGCCTTCATTCTTACAGATGGGTTCGGAGCTGATCCTCGGCTCCGAGTCAGCCAACTACAAAGCTCGAGGTCCTCAGACAGCTTGAGGCCAAGTCCCTATCTCATGATGCACCTTGAGTTACCTCAGATCTTGTTTGCTGCCTCTAATAATACCATATGCCATTCTGTCACTTTTTAAGGTAAAAACCATAGTAAAGACAAAGCAACCATGATAAAACATGAATCTTGGTCCTCGAAAAAACCTGGAGGGGGGGAATAGGAGGGTGAGAAGTAAGAATGAAGGTGAGATGCACAACTCACATGAAACATTATGGTGAGTACATAACTTCTTTATGTGAAGTTGTTCTATCTCACCGTTCATTCTTACAGATGGGTAGCGTCCCAAGCACCACCTTTCTCGGGTGGCTCACGGGAGTATGTTTCTCAGGACAGTAGAACCAAAGAAGGCCCTATCGACTTTGTAATGAGTGATAAAGGTATGAGGCTTTGACCAAGTGGCTGCTGCGCAAATATGGTCTTATTGGTAGCCTAGCTGAAAATGCAGAAGATGTGGACACAGCTCTGGTTGAATGAGCCTTAATTTTGTGTTTTAGAGGTAAACTGGCAGCTGAGTAAGTGAAAGTGATGCAATCAGATAACCATTTTGATAGAGTTGTTTTTGCCACAGGCATATCTTTTCTAGAATATGAAAAGGAAACAAAGAGTTGTTCAGATCTTCTGAATTCTTTGGTTCTATCTAGGTAAAATCTGAGTTGTCTGTGAACATCAAGTTTGTGCAGCGTATACTCCAAAATTGCTGGTGTGTTTAGGGAAAAACACTGGAAAATCTATAGTTTGGTTAAGGTTAGCTTCAGTACAAACTTTAGGTAATAATGAAGGATTTGTTCGCAGTGAAACTGTCAGCATGAAAAACCAAATATGGAGGTTTTATGGATAAGGTTTGTAGTTCTGAGACTCTTCGAGCAGACGTGATGACTACTAAAAAGATAGTCTTCCAAATGGCTCAAGTGGTGGGAGAATAATGTGTGAGAGCATAAAATTTAGGTTCCAGGGGTTATAAGGGGATTTAACTGGTGGTCTAAGATGGAAAGTCCCTTTGAGAAAGGCTTTGGATAGCTTGTGTGACATTATGTTAAAGCCTTCAGTACCAAGATGAAAATTAGAGATGGCAGCAAGCTGCACATGAATTGTAGGTGCCGCCGCTCCTTTGTTGAAAAGCAGTCAAAAATTCTAATATAGAGGAAACAGAGGCTTGGTAAGGGTCAATGTTATTCTGAGAAGCCCATAAGGAAAATCTCTTCCATTTGCTGAAGTATAACTTCCTAGTAGAGGATTTATGAGAAGATATTAAGATATGCTGCATTTCATTTCAGAGGTTATGGAACCTGGCTATGGGAATTGGAGCAGCCAAGCTGTCAATTTTAGGGACTGAAGGGAGGGATGAACAGCCCCCCAACGAGTGCATCAGAAGGTCCGGAACTGGGTCCAGAATCCAGGGCTCTTCCAACAGATGAGGTCAAAGGAAGAGGAACCAAATCTGACGAGGCCAATGAGGGGCTATTAGAATAATGTTCCTTCCTAGGGCTTTGGCTTTCTGTAATACTTTGGGTATCAGGGGAATTGGTGGGAATGCATAAAGAAGACCTGGAGGCCAATCGTGTATGAGTGGGCCCCTTGGGGAATCTCCCGAAGAGGGAATCGGGGCAAAGTAGCTTCTGCAGTTTGTGTTCATGGGGGATGCAAAGAGATCGCAGCAAGGCTGGCCCCATTTGCAGAATATTCTTTTCGCTATTTCTTTTTTTGAGGGTCCACTCGTGAGGCAACAAAACTGCCCTGCTTAGTTTGTCTGCAATCACATTGGATTTCCCCAGGATGTGCGTTGCCATCAGAAAGCGCTGGGTGGATGTAGCCCACTGCCATTGCATTAAAAGAAGCCATTGTAGAATCCGTATGTTCATATAACCCAATGGAATTGCTACTATTGCAGCTGCCATCACATCCAACAATTTTAGCACTTCTGAGGCTGGCACCTTGTCTCTGGAAATGACATTCAGAATTTGCTGATGAATGGTGGTGGTGGTGTCCAAATCTGCTCCGATAAAAACAATATGTTGCGATGGCGACAAGGCAGATTTTTCTGAGTTTATGGTAATCCCAAGTTGATTGCAGAGTTAAGTGTGGTGTCCCTGGCTTGTATAAGCTGATGCCCGGTGGTGGCAGAAAGGAGCCAATTGTCTAGGTATGGAAACACATGGAATCCCAAACGCCTCAGGTGAGCCATGATCACTGCCATACATTTGGTGAACACCCTGAGGGCTGTAGTGAGACCAAAGGGTAGGGCTCGAAACTGGTAGCGATTGACTCTCAGCCGGAAGAGCAGATGATCCCTGGATGGTCTGGTCATTTTTATGTAGTAGTATGCATCCTGGAGATCGATCGAGCATATCCAATTGTCTTTCCCTAAGAAGGGAAGTATCGACGGTAATGTGACCATCCAGAACTTCCCTTTCTTGACAGATCTGTTTAGTCTGCTGAGGTCCAAAATAGGTCTCTAGTCTCCTGTCTTTTTGGAACCAAAAACAATCTTGAGCAAGTTCCGGATCCTATCTGGTCTGCTGGGACTGGCTGGATGACTCTAGTAACCTTTGGACCACTACTGTTGCTTGTTCCCTGTAAGTGGGTGGAACGTCCGGGATTTTTGTTATCAAGCGGGTAGGACTGGCAAAGGGAATAAAATATCCTCTGGAAATTATGCTTTGTACCCAAGCTTTCATTTGTTATTTTTTGCCAAGCATCTGGATACAAAGATAAGCAACCCCCGACTGCCTCCAGAGTAGGATAGTTGGGCCTCCTTTCAGGAGCGCTAGTAGGGCTTCCCAAAGAACTGGTCTCTGTCACCCTGATATTGCGGACCCCTCTGCTGCGAGGGCAGCATCTTCCATTATTGCCCCCTCCTCTGCCCCTGGAGGGGTGTTCACCACGTGTGTCCAGAAAGGCTCCTTGGGCTTTTCGGAACCACATCTTTCCTCCCTTTTGACCCTTGGGGTAGGGTCTAGTAGGGGTGGAAAAATGGACTCTGACGGCAGAGTCTTTCCTTCCAGATTACACCTGGTCATAGTTTCCTTAACTTTGGGCCTGAAAAGAGACGAGCCATCAAAAGGGGTGTTGACAAAGGATGACTTAAAGGGCTCCACAAAGGAACATAAGCGCACCCAGGAGTGTCTCCTAAGAGCAATTCCTGTACCCACTGTCCTACTCTTTCCATCAGCTGCATATGAAATCAGACGCATGGAAGAGTTCACTATGGAATTAAGGACAGCAAGCTGGGATGCAACCTTGTCTGTGGCTCCCTCAGCTACCGTACCCTGTAGAGCATCTCCAAGCTCTTTTAGGACGTCTCTTTGCAGTTTTGTGAAATGTGTGAGGTAGTTCAGTGAACGCATGGCAAAAGTCGCTGAATTAAACATGTGCTTCCCCTATCTAGCCATGATCCTAGAGTCTCTGTTAGGAGGATGGACAAAGGAAGAAGTTTCCGACATCTCCTTTTTGGTGGCTGCCACCACCACCATGCCACTCCCTTTGTGAGCAAGGTCTTATCGTCAGGGGCAGAAATACATTTATTGGGCCTCCTAGGGATAGGCTCCATGGTGTCCAGAGACTCCCATGCCCTTCGTGAGACCAGCTCCCCCTCAGTAGGGTTGGTGGGCTTCCAGCCACCCCTCTGCTTCAGGATTTCCAAGATATCTACAAATGAGACATCTTCAGAGGGGGACCGTGGGGACCCTTCTGATTCATCCAAGTCGGTGTCAGATGTAATAGGCTACTGTGGGGAGTCTAGATGCTTCATCTTGCAAATTCAGTCCTGGGAACCTCATCAGTGGGAGCTTCTGGTAAGGTCTCGGAAGAGCAGGGACCACCCAATGGGGCTTCCTGAGTCTCAGGGTCTGTACACTACAAAGGGATCTGTGAGGCAGAAATAGACACAAGCACTTTTAGGGAGGAGGTAGTTGGCCCTGAAGTTGTGGATGTCATGGGGGATATTACTCTCCTCATGGCTTCAAAAGCACCTCTGCTCTGGTGGGAAGGAACCCCTGGATCAGAAGAAACAGATGATTCCCTCGGCACAAGAACAGTAGGCTCCGATCTAGAGGTAGGAGCCGAACTCATCAGAGCCGAGGTCCCAATAGGTAAAGTCGGCACGAAAGATTGATGCGACTATCTTTCCCGGACCCGACCGGCAAGTGATGGCTCCTAGACTCCTCGATGGGCTCCAATAAGGTCCGAGTAATCAGAATCAAAGGCACTGGAGCAGGCATCGGTTCCGAAGGCTCCACAATCATCAGCTCCAACTCCTCCAGCTCTGAAGGACCGGTGTGGCTCGGAGGAGGAAAAGAAGAAGATGGAGGAACAGTTTTTGGTTCTGAAACCACTTGGGTCGGAGCCGATAAAAATTTTGCAAACACCGGTGCCTGTAACAACTTCTGCACCACACGATCCACATCCAAATCAGATAGGCTTTTCGAGGACTGAGAAGAGTGGATCGAGGGTGTCACTGATTGTAAGATCCGTGACTTAAGTACTTCGGAGACCAGTTCCTGGACTGAGGACCGGCTCCGAAAAGTTAAGACGCTCGGCTCCGAAGGCTGTGGAGTCAATGTCGATGTCTTTTTAGATGTTGGCGGATCCAAAATTCTATGCTCCGATGAAGAAGACATAGAAGATTTTGTGGATTTGCCAGCTTTATCATGGTCCCCAAAGATTACTGAAAAGATGATTTTACCAGTTCTCTGTCAATCAGCTTCATTTTTCTTTTATGCAGGACCCTGCTACTAAAAGAAAGGAAGACAGAACAACTCTCTTGTAGGTGCAGGGCACCCAAACAGTAAACACAATTGATGTGACTATCAGTCACAGACATTTTCTGTCCACACTTTGGACATTTTTTAAACCCAGACTTCGGTTGCTTTTCCTTATCCTGATCAGCCATAATGCAAATACACACAATAAACCTTGCTGAAAAAATATCAAACTACACACACAAGTTAAGATAGTTTCACGTGTACTGTAGTTGTGAAGTTGTTCTACCAAAGTCAACACACACACAAGTATTGAACTGTAATTAGCCCTTAAAACACACGGGCTCTATAGAGACAAAAGCATCTAATTGTAAGAATTGAAAAATCTTTATTAGCACACTACTATATTAAACAGTAATTAGCCCTAAAACAAAATGGGCTCTATAAATTCTAAACTACTATCACTAATAACACTCTATTATAACTATAATTACTTCTATTCTACAAAAAAGGCACACCAGAAAGGGAAGGGAGATAGTAAAGGCCTAACAAAAAAAAAAAAAAAAAACGGCCTTGAAATGCTATACAGAACTAGGTAATATAGAATATATAAATGTTATGAAAAATATGAGGAAGAGCTAAACTACAATGATGTGAAATACAGGAAATATCTATACAAGAAAAACTATACTGGCCCAAGCTGTGAGGAAACCTCCGATCTGTTGCAGCGGCAAACTAGATCTGAGGTACCTCAAATTGCATCATGGGATAGGGACTTGGCCTCGAGCTGTCTGAAGACCTCGAGCTTTGTAGTTGGCCAACTCGGAGCACAGGATCGGCACCAAAGCCATCTGTAAGAATGAACACACAAACACGTAAAGTGAGGAGTTTGAGATGCTAAAGTCTTGGAAACGAAGATGTTCAAGAATGCCAATATAGTGCAGAAAAAAAAAGTTATGTACTCCATAACGTTCCATCTGTGTTGTCCATTGTCATTCTTCCTCAACTGATGGGTTCAGATCCGATCCCTTGGATCTGACTCAGCCGTTGCTAAAGCTCGTGGCAACCAAACACTCTCAAGCAAGAGAGGCACTGGATACAAAAACTCTCAAGCTTCTCCATTACCCATAATGCATCAACCCCAAGTACCTCAGATCTTGTTTGCTGACTTTGGTAGAAAGGAAATATTTACAGTCAAACAGGAAAAAGATTATATCTGGAGCTCAGCATTAAGGACAGTCATGTCCTGTAACTACTCATTCTTCCAGAACTTCAGAAAGGATGGGGGTTGGTGGGTGGGGAGCTGAGGAAGAATGAAAATGGACAACACAGACTCAATGTTATGGTGAGTACATAACTTCTTCATATGATGTTGTCAATTTTCATTCTAACCTCAACTGATGGGACAGAGTCTTCAACTACCTAACTTCCAGGGTGGACTCATGAAAGGGTATTCCTGAATGCTACTGAATCAAATGAAGGTCTACCTCTGGAAACCAGATCCAATTTGTAATGAGGAATAAAAGTATGGGGAGTAGCCCATGTTGCAGATGTGCATAATTAATCCATGGACATTTTGGACTGAAATACTGAAGAGGTGGCCATGGGTCTAGTTGAATGAAACAAACAATTGGTCAGTTTTTTTTATGTCTTTTGTTCTGTGTAGGTAAAACGCAATTGTCTGTGGACATCCAATAAATGCAACACGTATTCATTTTTATTAGCAAATTTAGGAAACATTACTGGTAAATTAATGGACTGACTAATATTAGATTAAGACACTACCTTAGGAAGAAAAGATACAGGAATCCATAATGTAACACTATCCTCGTGAAAAATTAAGTATGGTGGTTTAGAGAACAAGGCTTAAATCTCGGACATTTATCTGGCAGAGGTAATAGCTACTAGAAAAATTGTCTTCCAAGAAAGGTATTTAAGGTCACATGTAGCCATTGATTCGAAGGGGGACTGAGTAAGAGCCTGCAGCACCAGATTCAGGTCCCATAGGGGAGTAGGATCTTTAAAAGGGGGTCTGAGAAGGAGTGTGGCTTTCAAGAAAGCTTTGCTCAATTTTTGAGGTGCGACAAAAGAACCATCATAACCAATGTGAAAATTTGATATCACTGCTAAATGAACTTTAGTGGTAGATGCATTAGCCCCTTCTTTAAAAAGGTGTGTCAACAATTCAAGGATGCCATGTATCGGGGCTGTAAAAGGTTCAATATTATTTTGATGATCCCAGTAAAAAAAAACTTCTTCCATTTGCTGGACTAGTGTTTTCTGGTAGAAGGTATATGGGAAGACAGCATAGGTTGTCTGGCTATTAATGGAACTGCAGAAGCCAGGCAGTCAGCCTGAAGCTGGTTATGTCTGGATGAATCATGCCTGTCTGGTGAGACAAGAGGTCTGGAGTTGGATCCAGAATCCAAGGCTAGGGAAGCAAGTGAAGCCAAAGGTAGGGGAACCAAATCTGTTGAGGCCAGAAGGGTGCAATGAGGACAACTTTCCTCTTCAACATGTCAGCTTTTCTGTAGGAATTTTGGAATTAACAGAATGGGTGGATAAACAGAGTAGACTGGGTGGCCAATCGTGAAGTAGAGCATCCTTTGGGGATCCCCCCTGTGGAGGAATTAGGGAAAAGCAGCTGATGCATTTGTTGTTTAGAGGGGAAGCAAACAAATCACAGCAAGGCTGGAACCACTGACAGAAAATCAATTCCATGACGTCCTTGTTGATGGACCATTCGTGAGGTAGAAAAATGTACCGGCTCAGTTTGTCTGCTATCACAATGGATTTCCCTGGAATGTGCATTGCTATGAGGAAGTGGTTGGAGGAGATCGCCCAATGCCACACTCAGAGCTTTTCGACACAAGGTGTAGGATGTGGTCCATCCTTGCTTGTTGATATACCAAATTAATGACATACTATCCATTTCAGCTGCAACTGTCCCCGAGGGGAGAGCATCCTGGAAGGTCTGCAAAGCTGAAAGCACTGCTCTCATCTCTTGCACACTGATGTGCAAGTTGGCCTCTTTGGGGGACCAAGTGCCTTGGACTGTTTTCCCAAGAAAATGCCACCCTAACAGGGAAGTGTCCGTGGTCATTATGGCCTTGGGTTGAAGGGGAATAAATGGGTGGCCTTGTAGAATCTGATCTGATTGAATACACCAGCTGAGATCTCTCTTGCATGTCTGAGCGATTCATATCTGATAAGACATGGGTTGGTAAAGTATTGACCATTGTGTGGCTACCAGTATTTTCATGTAAAATCTGGCTGAAGGTACTAATGTTATTGCCAGTACCACTGATCCCAGAGCTTGAAGTACCAAGCAGGCCGAAATCTTGGTACTGCAGATGAACTTTCTGACCTGTGATCTTATGGTCTCAACTCTTATGGTTAATTTTATGTTGAGAATTGTTCCTATGAATTCTAGAGTCTGAGCTGGTTCTAGTTGGGACTTTTCGTAGTTTATGATTATCCCAGAAGAGAGAAAGTCTGGAGAACCTAATCTCTTGCCCTTATCAACTGATGCATGATCAGAGCGGAAATGAGCCAGTCATCTAGATATGGAATCACCCGGAATCCTTGCAGTCTAAAATGAGCTGCCACTACAGTCATGCACGTGGTAAACATCCCAGAGGCTGTGATGAGACCAAAGGGCATAACTCTAAATTGGTAGTGACTGGCACCCAGACGGAAGTGTAAATACTTTCTGGATCATCTGATCACCTATATATGATAGTACGTGTCCTGAAGGTCTGTTGAGCACATCCAGTCGTCCTTACCCAGAAATAAAAGAATGGACTGAACAGTGACCATTCAAAACTTAATTTGAACTGACTTGTTTAAGATGCTGAGATCTAAAATTGGTCTCCAGTCCCCTGGTTTTCTTGGCACTAAAAAGAACCTTGAGCAAGTTCCGGATTCTATCTGGTCTAGTGGGATTTCTTGGATGACTCTTTTTTTTCTAGCAGCTTTTGAATTTGAATTGCTGCTTATTCCCTCTGACTGGGTGGAACATCTGAGATCTTTCTCAAGTTTGGAGAAGGAAGGGAAAAGATAATTATATAACCTCTGGAAATAATCTTCTGCACCCAAGTATATTTTGTTAAGTCTAGCCAGGTTCTCTGGTGCAGGGATAAATGTCCCCAACTGCCTCCAGAGGTGGTCAATCGGGCTTCCTTTCAGGGGCACAGGTAGGGTCCGTCAAAGAAGGATTCTCTGGACCCCTGGTTTTGCAGACCACCTCTGCCTTGTGGGCATTGTCCACTACACTTCTGTCTCTGGGGGAATCTCTTCCTTGTGTATCCTGGAACGGACCCCGAGACTTCTTGAACCACATCTTTCAACCACCTCGTTGATTCCTGGAAAAGAATCTTTGAGGGGTCGAAAAACATATGCTTATGGCAGACAGGGTCTTTCCATCCTTTTCATACCTGGATAGTGTGCCCTTTACCTTGGGGCCAAACAAAGACAAGCTGTCAAAGGGAGCACTGATGAACGAAGACTTAAAGGGCTCTGCAAAATCACATAAGTGCATCCAGGCATGCCTCCTAAAGGAAATGCCTGAACCTGCTGCCTTTGAGGTCCCTTCAGCTATATGAGAAACCAACCTCATGGAAGAAATGGAAATGGACTGCAGGGTAGCCAACTGAGAAGCCACAGATGACTGAACTTCATCAGAAACAGCTCCTGAGAGGGTATTTAACAACTCCTTAATCAAGTCCTTCTGAAGTCTTGTAAAATGTGCCAAATAATTCAGTTACCTTAAAGAGAAGGTCACTAAAGCATAGACATGCTTCCCTAATCTGTCAATCGCCCAAAACTTCTTGTTTGGGGCATGGACAGTGGAACTCTCCTCGGCAAGTTCCTTTTTGGTGGCCGCCACTATGACCATGGCATCAACAAGCACCCCTTCCCCCAAAACTGCTTGTCTACAGGTGGTGCCATAATCTTATAGGCTCAGTAGTGTCAGGTTCCTTCCACATCTGCTGAGTGATCAACTTAATTAGCTCACTGATGGGTGGAGTTACCCAGGAGGTAGACGGGCCAGTACCGAAAACCTCCAGGAATACAGACACCTCAGTCAAAGGGTTGCTGGGGGTCCAGTCACCTCTCTGCTTAAGGATTTCTAGGATGTCTCCAAATGAGATGTCTTCAGGAGGTGACCGTGGGGACCCTTGACCTTCATCGAAATATGTATCTTCTTTGATAGACTCCACTGGTGAGTCCAGGTGCTTCTTCTTGCACGTCTTCTTCTTAGGGACCTCCTCCATGGGATGTTCTGGACAGGTATCGGAAGAAATCAAGATTCCCTGTGGGAAGCCTGGGGTCTTGGTATTGGCTGTCCCTGTGGAAAGACTTGGTGAGACTATGAGTGCTGAGACGTCAGGGTTGAAGATTTAGGATCAGAGGGAGTTGGATCCATCCATTCTGCTGAGGCAGAGAAAACTATCCTTACAGCCTCAAAAGCAGATGGCTCTGGAGAAAGGGAAGTCCTTGGATCCAGATCCAGATGCCAAGGTCCATAATTTACAATTTATATTGGTGGTGGTTTGCATGTTTTCTGCATGGTTGGAAGCTTACCCATGTCACAAAGCAGATTCTGTAACAGTTCTTAAAATATTAGTATTTGAATTTATAGCTAAATTTGGTGTACCTTGTACTATCAATGGTGACCAGAAAACTCATTTTAGCAATTCCCTGACTTGAGAGCTATGCAACACTTTTAATACTAAGTTGAGTTTTCACTGTCCCAACTATCCACAGTCATATAGATTAGTAGAGAGGATTAATAGGACCCTTAAAATTAAGATTTCGAAGATCTGCACTGTGACAAACCTTAAATGGCCAGAGGCACTTCCCTTAGCCCTAATGAGTATGAGGAGTACATTACATACTACAAGAAGATTGAGTTCCAATGAGATATTAATGGAGAGAACCACGGCCCTTCCAGATACTCCCCCTGTGTCAAATAAAGAATTCACTCTAATGGATGATGTTACATTGTCTACTGCAGAAAACTTATTAATTTCTTGCAGCAGAACCACAAAACTGTAAAAAAACTACAAAAACCCTTCCTCAACCTCCTGACCAGCCCTGTCACCAATTGCGGCCCGGTGATTGGAAGAACCGAGTCCAAGGTGTAAAGGCCCTTTCCAGGTCCAGCTGACAACTTTTACTGCAATCCATTCTGCCGGACTACCAGTGTGAATCCATTCTTCACACTGTAAAAAGACTTGGCATGTGGGGGCCTCAGACAAATAGTCTGTCAGCAAATAAAGATCTAAGTGCAAAGGACGAATCATCTGCTCCAGTGAAGGATTAAAAGAAAAAAATCAACTCAGACAGCAGTCCATGATGAATTCAGTGACGGCAGGTACTTTCGCTTTGTTTTTGTTGCTGTTTCCCTTTATAAACTGGTAAAAAGAAAACAGTTTCCTGTTGGTTCTTCAACAATATACTGTGGACTTAAATGTGACAAACTGTTGATTACATTCGCATATACCTCATAATTCGAAGGCAGGAATTCCTATGATTCCAATCCCTACATCGCAGGTGACATATGAAAAAGATCTTAGTGACACTAATCCAACTTGGCATAATGTGCTGACTTTTCAAAAGTTGTGTCTCTTCAGCTTGCAACCACAAATCGTGGAGACACATGCTATGTCAAAAATGGAACTGTACCAGTGGGAACCAGCAAATGCAATGACACTAGACATTAAAGTGTGTTGAACTCTTTACACCTAAAAAGCTATGACTGGTGGTATAAGCATGAGCATGGTAGAGAATCGTTACTACATTTGTGGTGATTGTGCCTACCCCTGGTTGCCTACAAACTGGTCTGAATGTTATTTTGTGGGCTATAGTATTTCTGCTATTCAACATTTCGAGAACCCACAAGCAGGCAGACTGAGAAATAAATGGGCAATTCACTGGGCAGAGCATGTATTTTCAGTCTTTACTCCTGAGTATGGAGTGCAAAGGACAATGCTCAAAATCACTATGCTTGCTCAAATTCTTCAGGAGGTAGAAAACCATACTGAGGTGGCAAACCAAGAAATGAGTACAATTCAAACTGTGGTATTACAAAATCATTTGGCACTCGGCATAATTCTAGCTGCCAAAGGGGGGGGGTCATGTGCCCTCATAAAAAATCATTGTTGTTCTTATATTAGTGACTATCATGATAAACAAAAAAAGTCGGCCAATTTCATGGAGGACAGGGCCAAGTACCTGGACAGCACATCTAAACAGTGGACACTTTTTGGATGGTTAGGCAGCATGTTTGGTAACATGGGAACTAGTATATTACAAGGTATCATTACAATAATGATTATTCTTTCAGTGGTTTTAAAATTTTCTGTTCTAAAGGCTGTAGTTACAAAATTCTTAACCACACCTGCATATGCAAAGGCACTTATAAACATATCTGATAATGAGTTTTACTATGAATGTATGTCAACTGTATATATATATACCAGCACATCTTGGGTTCTGCTTTGTTTGATTTGCTAGATGTGCTGTAGTGGAATATAATCCTAATTGATTCATTTAAGGATCAATTACTAATTAAAGGATATAGTTGAATGATATATAAGTCAGCAGTATTTTAGAGTGTTTTTTTAACTTGTCGAAAAAGAAGCGCAGGCAGCACACCACGAAAACATCCATCCCGATTTTATATGAATTGCAAAAGTTTTTTGATCAATGTTGGTCTATTTCTTCCTTACCTCAATTATATCTGATAATGAACTTAAGGTAAACAAAAATTCAATAACTGCAGATGATAAATACTATGATGCCGAACCATATTTTATCAAGTTATATACATATATTTGTGTGTGTGTGTGTATATATATATATATATATATATATATATATATATATATATATATACATACACACACACAAAATTGTGTTGTGTGACTCCGTGTGAAATGAGGAGGACCGTTACAGAAAAATATTATGCCTCATGATTATTCTTCACTAAATGCATATTAACTTGCAGTTTCTGCACAAGTGAGTCAATTAAAATGTTTATGATATGTTTACGTAAATAAAAATTTGAAATACAGATACATGATTATGTCAGATACATTTTTCTTAAAGTAGTAGCCTTATATTTTAAGTGAATTACATCTGCATTCTCTCCATTAGCAAATTATGGTGTACTGACAGATAACTGAAGGCAAAGTAAATGCTAAAGGAGTTAAGAGATGTTGCTCTGGAAACCAGACTAACAAACAGTACGCTCTGGCCTTCTCATTGGGGATGAGTCATTGCAAGGATGTCTGTAAGACAGTGTGTACTGGTACTGAATGTTACAAGGCTGAAAGATAATAAACTTTAGACCAAGTCGTCTGTGTTTTAAAATGCACACCTGTGAAGTGCTCACGTGAAGCTATAAGAGAGATTCACGAGGGATGAGAGCATTTTTAAATCACTGATTTGTTGAAAGTAATGTAACAACAAAGTTCTGCATGCATGAAATTGATAAGAAAAAAGTATAAATGTAGTGTTTTTCCTTTGTTCTTTGAGACTGATCTGGAAATGAGTAGGCAGCCTCCCAGCACGGTTTGTGGAATAAACCGGTACTTTGCATATCCTGAAGCAGTATTCTTGCCTCAAGACTAAAAGGTAAAACTCTTTCGTCTTTACTTGGGAACTTTAACAATAGTAATGTTGAGTCATCTGCATACTGAACTAAACTAGCATGGTGAGTGGAAGTGTGGAGGTAATTAATGTTGCGTCTTTCGGCTTTTCCTGGTTAGGGGTCGCCACAGCGGAACTCCGGTCCGCTAATGATTGGTAGTTGATTTTTACGTGCCGCGTTACCAGCCCTGATGCACAGCCTTCAACGAAGGTACAACCATTCATGCATGTCTCCACGCAGAAAACGCTCTAGCTGAGAATCGAACCGGACAGCGTCTTACTGTGAGGCGACAACGCTACCGCAGCACTACCACCGCGACTAATATATTAAATAGGAAAGGACCCAGAATATAACCCTGAGAGACACCTGTAGTAACTGGCTGAAAGGATGAGTAGGTTTGTTGCCATTTAACAGCTTGTTGCCTTCCAGATAGGCAACTAAGAAACCACAACAATTAATACTGTGAAAGTGCTTCTGAGAAGAGATGAACAAGCAGTTACTGGTGCAAGACAGTATCAGATGCCTTTGACAAGTCTAAGAAAGTGCTGGACACAAGCACACCATTGTTTTTATGTTGGTTTATTATATTAGAAAAATGTAGTACAGCAGTAGTGATGCTGTGCTGGGACCTAAAGCAATGTTGTACGTCTGAGACCAAGTTATTTAAAATTATGTATTGCATTAGCTGCATATGGATGCATTTCTCTAATATTTTGGAAAGGGAGAGGGAGAACAGAATTACTATCAGTCTGTAGTTATTAAACTCTGTAGATGTGCCACCTTTGTGCAGTGGTATGATGTAGGATTTTTTTTCTACAGTGATTGGATGTATTTTTCTGCTACGGACCTATTAATTTGCACGGACACAGGGAAGGTTATATGACTTCTGCAACCATTTTACTTAGTCTGACAGTAGTTGGTCTACAGATATGGAAGAAGGTTTTAGTTTAAGCATCAACTTCCTTATGAGCAAGATATGTACTGGACTAAAACTGAAGCGCTGTGGGTGGTTTGGATTGGAGAGGGGTGGGGGGGCAGATGTATTAGTGTCTAAGAGAGATAATATTGATTGCATACAGTAGTACTGGACTTTTCTCTTTTATTACAAACTGGTGCTAAACTATTTAAGGTCTGTAAGAATATATTATTAAAGTATTCTACAGCAGTATCTAGTGGCATTGTTTTAAGTACATTCCAGTTATACTGTTTTAGTGCTTCACTGAAAATACCTGTGCTAAAACTAATTGTATTTCATATTTGATTATAGATAATATGTTTATCTAGGTTATGATCAGTTCTAACAGCATATGTTGGTATGCGGTCACTTATGCTGAGAGGCAGCTTACTTTTGTCAGTTTGTCTGGTTTGTTTGTAAGAATCCAGTCTAGTATTGTCTCCTTAAATATTTACTGATTCTAGTAGGTGTGGTTATTAATTGTCTGTAGATGAACAAGTTTATGGATTCAGTGAGGGTTGTGGAATTTATAAGTTGCCAGTCTATATTTAAGTCTCCAAGTATTATAGCTTCATTGTTAATTTGTTTGGATATCCAATACAGGATGCTTTCAGCAGTATCAATGTTATTCCCTGGTGGTATATTAATTGCTGTTAAACATATAGTTTTCCTATTGTTGAGTTAAGGAGTGTTATTAGAAGGTTCAGCACTGTTAAATGTGGGTGTTTCCTGTGGAAGTAAGATGATGGCTAGGGAATTTTTATAGATGATTGCTATGCCACCTGCATGCCTGTTTTGTCTGTCATGCCCTAGTATGTTGTATCCGGGGGGGATGGGAGGGGGAAATCTCATTAACCTTTACTTCTTTTTTTAACAAGGTTTCAGTAGCTATGTCTACATCAGGAGTGTATGTGGCAAGGTAGGCATTTATGTCATGGATTTTATTGCACATACTTCTTAGGTTCATATTTAGTAAGGTGGGTTTGGGTTCTGTTTTTTGCTGAGATGTATTAAGTGACTTGTTTATTTTGGGGTTAGAAGTGATGGTTTTACGAAAAGTGGAACCAGGGTTGGGATGAATATCTCCACTAATTTTTAGAATTGATATTTTACAAATGGAAAAGTATAGACAGACAGTTATATTTTGGTTTGGTATTTGATCGTAAATATGGACACTGATGAGATATTTATACATAAATCAGGTATGGTTTGTTTGTAGAGACAGGCTGTTATGGGGAAAGGCAGGCTGGTTAGATGATGGTACTCTTTGTGAGGATTGGTTGAAGTCCTAAGTATTTAAAGAAGGTGGATTTGATAATTGGTGATGAAGGCTAGTAGAGTGAGAAGGAATAGTAAAATAACCAAAGAAGCATCTTACTTAACTTGGATTTTATCTTTGTTTTTAATTAGGATTAGAAAATGTTAGGACGGTACCGCATTGCTTGTAGAGATGTAATTTGATAGCTACAGGGCTTGGATTAAGATAGTTTGAGAGTCAGTCTTGGGTACTAAACAAGAGTGGGTGTTACTATTGGGAGCAATTCTACTGTTTTCTTCTGGAGGGAACTAATGGTATTGGTTTGAGAAAAATGTAGGTGGTGCTGTGGAAGTATAAATGTAGAGTAAGAGGGGGTGGGTGGGAATTGGTGATTGGGTAGGGGAGGAGAGTTAGCCTGAGCATTAGTGAGGGTGAACAAATCGGGTTGAAAACTTGGCAAAGAAACAGAGAAAAAACAAACAAAAACTTAACTTAAACAGCTACAAATCTGCTGAGAGAAATAAATAAAAGTAACAATGAAGTTTAAAAGGCCTCTGAGCTAGTAAACAAAAGTCTTGATTTTGTTGCTCTAAGACACAGTTTTAGTAGGAGAGTTAGTCCAATATCACCTTAACGTGACTAATGATGATAACGGTAAAAAATTGCACTTGACTTTGTGAACAACTTTATAATGCAAGGAGGTTTCTATGGACTTTGAAATGCAAAGTCTAAAAGGACCGGTCAACATCCCAGGCTGAGTTTTACACGAACTTCAGAACAAACTCGCTCCCCACTTAAGCACCATGTTCAATAATAGCCTTGCATCAGGCTTTGTGACCACTGAATGGCATACAGCAAAAGTTATCCACAAACTCCACAAAGGGGGAGCCACCACTGATCCCAGGAACCATCGACCTATTAGCCTGATGAGCCTGGTCTGCAAGGCCATGGAACGTATCATGATGAACTCATAAACAAAGACATTGGTAACCTCCAAACTCTGGATCCCACCCAGTTCGGGTTTGTGAAAGGCAGATAATGCCTCCTGAACCTGATCGACTTCTTTGAGGCAGTCACCAAAGCCGTAGATGAGGGTAAGGTGGCTCACACAACCTATCTTGACCTCGCCAAGGCTTTCGACACTATCACCCATTCTGGAATTACAGCTAAACTCACTAAACTATGTATAAATCCCTACGTCACAAGATGGGTTGCCAACTGGCTCACTGACAGAACCCACACTGTAAAAGTTGCAGATTCCAAATCTGACCTCAAAGCAGTGACAAGTAGAGTACCACAGGTTCCGTCCTGGGACCTCTCCTGTTTGGTATCTACTTCTCTGAAGTACAGGCAAACACAGAAGGCCTCTGGCTAATGAAGTTCGCAGATGACTGCAAACTAGGAGCCATAGTCAAGTCCGCAAATGATGTGGACATCCTACAGAAGAGCCTCGCTGAGATAGATGCCTGGTGTCAGAGCCATGGCCTCAAGCTCAGTGTCAAAAAGTGCAGTGTCATCCCCTTTGGTAAAAACTCTGCACCCATGAACTACCACATAGTCAGCAATCTACTTAACACCGAATGTGTGATAAGAGACTTTGGGACCCAGGTGGACAGTAGTCTCTCATTTAATAGTCACATCGCCACAGTAGTCAGTAAGTCCTTCTACGTGGCACACCTCATCATAAAAGGGTTCTCATCCAGGAAAAAAAGAGGTCATTCTTCCCCTCTACTTGACACTCATTAGACCCATTATAGAGTACAACGCCCCTTTTGGAATGTACCTCACAATACATCTGCAGCAGCTGGAAAGGCCACAGAAATACCTCACAAAGAGGATTACTGGCCTCAAATAAATGCCCTACACTGACCGCCTCAAAAAACTCCAGCTTTACTCCGTAGCATATCGCCTACTCCGAGGTGATCTCTGCCTAACATATAAAGCTATGTCAAACCCAGAGCTGTTGGACATGCTACACCTAAAGAAATCCCAATCCCTCTGAGCTACACGCTCTAGGGACCTAAGCCTTGTCACCACAATAAACAGGACATGCTGGAGGGATAGATTCCTGTTCCAGAGACTTCCCATACATTGGAACAGGCTACCCATCTATGTAAAGCAAAGTCCTTCATTAGCACTCTTCAAGACAAATCTTGATGAGTGGATGGGAAATAGGAAATACACCCCGGGGATCACTTCTGTGTCTCTGCTCGACAGTGGCACAGGAAAATAACTTTCTTGGGTGGCGTAAGCCAGGGAACCTTGTTGGCTAGGCTTACGTAGGCCCTTGGGCCGATAGCCTAGTACCTACCTATGAACCTATGAACCACAAAAACCCCATAGATCAGCAAAACAATGAGAAAAGTTAAGCCACCATGCAGTAGTGCAGCTCTGGAAAATAATGACTCGAACTCAAAATGGTTACATGAGAACAGAAATAAACTTAAGGAGGGGAGACAGTGGACTGCTACAAACAACAAAATGAGCACAGTTAAAGGAGAAAGCTGCTGTGGCCTAAGAAAATGGAGCTATTATAGGGGACAAAGTTCTTTGTTTTAAGCTACCATAATATTTATAATTTACATAAAAATATAGCCCACAGACTGGTGTTCAAACTGCAGACTTCATTGTTACATACATTTATTTTCTTCAATAAAATGAAACAGAGGGAGAAACACGGCATTTGGTAGAGCTTAGGAAGTATATAAAGTGGTTTAAGCTTATGTTGTTTCATTCACGGTCTGAAGAAGCATCTGTGATGTGAAAGCGCTAACCGTATTAAAGTTTTTTATATTATTTCTGCCATGTTTCTCTCTCTCATTCATTTTATTGAAGACAATTTGTTCGTTGATGTGAGAGGGAGTTAGTTCAGAGTGGCTACACTACTGACTTTCATTGCTTTTGTGACATACATTTATTTGCATGCAGGGACAGGTTAATAGCAAAATAAAAATGCACTAAAGAAACAGTTGAGTGCACTGAGTAAATGCTGACTGTGCACAAATACTAACTCAGAGCTGAAAGTAGTTTAATAACTGTCTCAGGCAAGAAGAAATAAGAAAGGCTGGGAGGAAACCAAGGGTGACTTCCTTGAAGGCATGCAGTTTTACTAAAGAAAGACAGGAGGATATAAATAACGGGAATAGCAAGTCTAAAAGTAGTGAAGAAAATATAAAAGAAAGAAATAGTTTGAGTAAGAGCAGTATGAGTAAATGTCACTGTTTATTAGAAAGTAGCAAGTAAAAGCTGACCAGCAGGATGTCAGTGGAGGAAGGTTTACAGACTATAATGCTATTGCTTACAAACTAGGACAATGAATCACTTGTCTGCAGAGTACTCACTATGCAGGCTAAAATGCACGCAGAACACTGGATGCCCCTAAAACTTACTTAAAGCAAAAGGGTAGAGGAAGTACATAGTTTGTCCTAAATAAATGCTAGGTGGATTGAGTGGACTCAAACTGCCTATTGGATGAGCCTGGTGTGTGCATGTTTTGGGATGTTTCCAGTCAACTTTCTAACTCCCTTGCACCCTGCTACAGAGAGAGGGTGAAGGAAAGATTGAATATGGTATTGGAATTTAAGGATATGTCACTGAACTTTACCTAAGGTTAGCTGAACATGGAGTAGCTCAAAAATATAAAGAAGTTATGTACTTAATATAACTTTCCATGCAAGTTGTTTTTCTGACCTTCATTCTGACTGATGGGTTTGGAGCCGATCCTCGGCTCCAATTTGGCCAAATTGCAAAGCTCGAGGTCTCGAACAGCTCGAGGCCGAAACCCTATCCCACAATGCACCTCTACCTTCTCCAGATCTTGTTTGCTGCCAACTAGCGTTAAACCTACCCCAGATTTCAAGGACATCTAGAGATAACTAGAGAGAGGAAACTCCTCAGGAGAACCAAAACCAACGTATAGCCTCTCAAACTTCCAGACATTGGATGGGGGTTGGTGGGGGGGGGTCGTAAGAATGAAGGCGAGAACAACAACTCACATGGAACGTTATGGTAAGTACATAACTTCTTTATGTGAAGTTGTTCAATCTCGCCTTCATTCTGACTGATGGGTAGCGTCCCCAGCACCATAAGCTTGGGTGGCTCACGGGAGTACCTCTCTAAGGACAGCAGACCCAAATGAAGCTCTGTCCCTAGAGGCCTTATCTACCTTGTAGTGAGATATGAAGGTATGTGGCTTTGACCATGTGGCAAATGAATCAATGGGTAGTCTGGCCAAGAAAGTTATGGAAGTAGAAACTGCTCTGGTTGAATGAGCTTTGACTTTGTCATGTAAAGAAATGTCTGCCTCATGGTAAATAAAGGATATCCAATCAGAAAGCCATTTAGATAAGGTAACTTTAGATACCGGTGCACCTTTTTTGGACTACGAGAAGGAGAAAAACAGCTGATCAGCTCTTGCATGATTTTTTGTCGTGTCCAGATAGAAACGAAGTTGTCTATGGACGTCAAGTTTTTGAAGCATATATTCCAACTGATTAGAGTGATTGGAAAAGAAAACAGACAACTCAATTGCCTTGTTAAGGGTGAATTCAGAGCAAAGTTTGGGAAAGAATGACAGATTCGTCCTGAGGGAGAACCTATCTTTGTGGAATATCAAATATGGATGCTTAACTGATAGGGCTTGCAACTCAGAAATTCTGCATGCTGAAGTAATGGCCACCAAGAAAATGGTCTTCCAAGAAAGATATTTCAGTTCACAAGAAGCAGGTTCAAAGGGCGGGAGAATAATCTTGGATAGGACTAGATTCAAATTCCATGGGGTGGTAGGAGATCTAATCAGTGGTTTTAAGTGCATCGTACCCTTCAAAAAAGCCTTCGCCAACTTGTTAGACATAATACCATTTCCAGATTCGCCTATATGGAAATTAGATATAGCAGCCAGTTGTACCCGAATGGTGGCTGCTGCAGCTCCTTCGTTGAACAGTTTGGTCAAAAACTCCAAGATATCCGAAATGGTGGCCAGAAAAGGGTCAATGTTATTCTGCTGAGCCAAGATGGAAAACCTTTTCCACTTACTGAGATAGAGTTTCCTGGTTGAAGACTTGTGTGAGGACAAAAGAATGTTGAGGTTCTTCTGATAAATTTTGGAACCTGGCTATTCTGGGAAATGGAGCAGTCAAGCTGTCAGTTTGATGGACTGAAGAGAAGGGTGAAGAGCTCCTGACGAGTGGGTCAAAAGATTTGGCACTGGGTCCAGGATCCAAGGCTCTTCTACTAGGTGAGGCTTCAGAAAGGGGAACCAGATTTGAAGAGGCCAATATGGGGCTATTAAGTTAAGTATCCTGCCCAGAAAATGGGCTTTCTGCAAAACATTGGGAACCAGGGGAAAGGGAGGGAAGGCATAAAGGAGTCCCGGAGGCCAATCGTGTACGAGCGCGTCCCTCAGGGATTGTCCCTGTTGAAGGATCAGAGCAAAGTAGTTGCTGCATCTGGTGTTCGTGAGAGTTGCAAAGAGGTTGCAGCAAGGCTGGCCCCATCTGCGGAAGATCATTTCTGCTACTTCGTTCTTGAGGGACCACTCGTGAGGCAACAGAAATGCCCTGGTGAGTTTGTCCTCTATTACGTTGGATTTCCCCAGGATGTGTGTTGCTATCAGAAAGCGCTGGGTGGACTTTGCCCATTTCCATAATCTTAGAGCCTCTCGACATAGGGGATAAGATCTGGTTCCTCCTTGTTTGTTTATATACCAGTCTACGGACATGTTGTCTGACTGAATTGCAATTGTGCCCAGAGGAAGAGAGTCTTGAAAGGACTGCAACACTAAGAAAACCACTCTCATCTCTAGGACGTTGATGTGCAAATGGGCCTCATGAACCTGCCATGTACCTTGGGCTGTCCGTCCCTCATAATCCCCCTCCCCCCACCCGATCAGGGAGGCGTCCATGGTCACCGTTGCAACTGGAACCGGGAGGACAAAGGGACGTCCCATGGTCACCAACTCGGACGTTAGCCACCACCGAAGATCGTCCATGCAAGCGTTGGTTATCAGAACTGGGTGATTCATTGGTAAGTCCTGAAATGTCCACTGTGTGAATAGCAGCCACTGAAGAATACGCATGTGAGATCTCGCCAGAGGTATTGCAATGACAGCTGATGCCATGGTGCCGAGCAACTTGGGAATCTGGGATGCTGGTGCTTCATGTTTTGACAGGAGATCCACTATCTGTTGTAGTAGGGTGAGCACTCTTTCTGAAGGAAGCTTTAAAAACATGTTGACTGTGTCCAAGTCTGCTCCTATAAACACTGTACCCTGCGATGGCAATAAAGCAGACTTTTCTGAATTTATCATAATGCCGAGTTACTAACACAGATCTAAGGCAGTGTCCCTTGCCTGAGTAAGCTGATGCCTGGTGGGTGCGGTGAGGAGCCAGACATCCAAATACAGAAACACCCGGATTCCTAGATGTCTCAAGTGAGCCATGACCACTGCTATACATTTGGTTAACACTGTTGGGGCTGTAGTGAGACCAAATGGCAGGGCCAGAAACTGGAAGTGACTGGCTCCCAGCCTGAAGCACAGATGATCTCTGGATGGCCCAGCCATCCTGAAGATCTACTGAGCACATCCAATTGTCTTTCCCTAGGAACGGGAGTACAGACTGAAGCGTGACCATCCGGACATTGTCTTTACTACATATTTGTCGAGTCTGCTGAGGTCCAAAATTGGTCTCCAGTCCCCTGTCTTCTTTGGCACCAAAAAGAATCTTGAGTAAGTTCCGGATCCTTGCTGGTCTGCTGGGACTGGTTGGATGACTCTTTTTTTGTAATAGTTTTTGGACCTCTACTATTGCCACATCCCGTAGACTAGGTGGAATATCTGGCATTCCTTTTGTTGGTCTGGGTTGGGTATGAAAGAGAATGAAATAGCCTCTGGATATAACATTTTGCACCAATTGGTCTTCTGAGATTTTTAGCCAGGTGCCTAGGTACAAAGACAAACATCCCCTGACTGCCTCCAGAGCAGGGCAGTCAGGCCTCCTTTCAGGAGCGCTGATAGGGCTTCCCAAGGAAATGATCCCTGTCACCCTGGTTTTGTAGACCCCCTCTGCCATGTGGGCATCGTCTTCCATCATTGCCCCCTCCTCTGTCCCTGGAGGAGGCTTCACCTCGTGAGTTTGGAAAGGCTCCTTGGGCTTTGCGGAACCACATTTTTCCTGTTGACCTTTAGAGTAAGGTCTAGTAGGGGTGGAAAAACAAACTCCTATGGCAGATAGAGTCTTACCGTCTAGCTCACATCTGGTGAGGGTCTCTAACTTTTGGTCCAAACAAAGAAGAACCATCAAAAGGGGCATTCACAAATAACGACTTGAAAGGTTCCGCAAAGGATCATAAGCGCATCCAGGAATGTCTACACAGAGCAATTCCTGCACCTGCTGCCCTACTTGTCCCATCAGCTGCGTAATGATACGAGGTGCATGGAAGAGTTAATGATAGAATTGAGGATAGCAAGCTGAGATGCACATTGTCCGCCACTGAATCGGCTACTGCACCCTGGAGAGCATCTCCTAGCTCTTTCAGAAAATCTCTCTGAAGCCTTGTGAAATGGGTTAGATAGTTCAAGGACCGAAGAGCAAAGGTCGTAGAACTGAACATGCGCTTGCTGCATCTGTCCAGGATCCTAGATTCCCTATTAGAAGGATGGACAGACGTAGAGGTCTCCAACATCTCTTTCTTAGTGGCTGCTGCAACCACCATGGCATCAACAGGTATGGGTTTGGATAAGAAAGATATGTCATGAGGAGCTGAAATGTATTTATTGGGCCTCCTTGGGACAGGCTCCATAGAATCTGGTGACTCCCATGCCCTTTGAGACAAAAGATCCACCAACTCATCGAAGGGAGGAGAAACCCAAGAGGTGGAGGGTCGAGACGCGAATGCCTTCAGGAGCACCGATTCGTCCTCGGTAGGGTTAATGGGCTGCCAGTCACCCCTCTACTTAAGGATCTCTACGATAACCGCAAAAGAGATAACCTCAGAGAGGGACTTTGGGGACCCTTCTGATTCCTCCAAATCAGTGTCAGATGTGATGGATTTCTGAAGGGAATCTAAATGACTCCCTCTTACATAACCTCTTCCGAGGGACCTCCTCAGTGGGAACTTCTGGGGAGGTCTTGGAAAAGCAGGATTCCCCCAATGGGGCTTCCTGAGGCTCAGGGTCTCTACGCTTATGGTGGGTCTGCAGTGACAGAGAAGATTCCGGCGCTTTTCGGGAGGAGGTGGCCATTTCAGAGTTAGTGGCTGTCCTGGGGGACAAAACCCTCCTCATGGCATCGAAGGCACTACTGCTCCGATACGAGGAAGCGCCCAGGTCCAAAGACACTGAAGACTCCTCCCGCACCAAAACCGGCGGCTCAGAGATGGAGTTAGGCGCCGAACTCATCCGCGCCGAAGCCCAAAGGGGAAAAGTCGGAACCGATGCATCGGTTCAACTCCCCTCCCTGGAACCAACAGGAGAGCGTCGGCTCCCAGATTCCGCCACCGGAGCAGAGGACATCAGGGTTGTCGGTGCCAACAGGTCCGAAGTGAGTGTCAAAACCGACAGTTCCACAAATGACTGAACGGCCTCCTCTGGCTCTGATGTCTTGATTCGAGTCGGAGGAGGAGCAGAAATCATAGGAGGGGACTTTGTCGATTCCAAAGCTGCCTGAGTCGAAGACGACAGAATTTTAGCTAGTGCTGGATTCTGTAACAGTCTCCGTACCACACGATCCAAATCCAAATCAAAAAGTCTTAAAGCCAGAGTGAAAGCTACAGACGGAGCCGGTGAACCCAGAATTGGGGATCTCAATGTAGGAGATACCGGTTCCAAGACCAAGAGGACCGGCTCCTACCAACTACCTGTACAGTCCATTCCGAAGACAGTGGAGCCAATACAGGAACCTTCTTAGAGACCTTCAGAACCGAAGAGCCCTTCAGATCCAAACTCGCAGAAGAGGAAGCTGAAGACGAAGGTTTTGGTTTCCCTGGAGCAGTATCCAAGTCTGAATGGAAAGCAGACAATCAATCCACGCTCGACCAACTTCCTTTTCCTTTCTGCCAAAACATTAGCACTGAATCCATGGCAAATGGAATAAACCTCTTTGAGATGCACCTTTCCCAAACAGAAGACACGTGGTGTGGCCATCGGTAACGGGCACTTCTTAAACCCTGACTTGGCCTTTTCAGACATAATGACACAGTAAAATCACAACAATCAAATAGAACACTAACAACCAATTAAAGGTTAGCAACAACACACAAAATAAGCCTAACCGGCTACAAATATAACTAAGAAAAGCCTAACTCGGCTGAAGCTGCAGTAAAAGGAAATAAGCCTAACTGGCTAAAGGTAAACAACTCAAATGAGCCTAACTCGGCTATAAGCCTAACCGGCTACAAAAAAAGTGTCAAAAAAGCCTAACTTGGCTTAAGGGATAGGGTAAATTAAGCCTAACCAGCTATGAGGAAGGAACCAACAGGGCCAAATGCCCAGAAAAAAACGAGAACACAAGTTCTTATATTATTAAATAATTAGAAAGGAGCAGAAACATCAAAAAGGATAACCTATCCTTTCAAACTCTCAGAACTCTAACAAATAGTTATTTTATATAAAGGTAGAGAAGAAAAAGACTAAACTTATCTCTCAAACGGACTGAGCTGTAGAGAAACTCATGATCTGTTGCAGCGGCAAACTAGATCTGGGGAAGGTAGAGGTGTATTGTGGGATAGGGTTTCGGCCTCAAGCTGTTAGAGACCTCGAGCTTTGCAATTTGGCCGACTTGGAGCCAGGGATCAGCTCCTAACCCATAAGTCAGAATGAAGGCGAGATTGAACAACTTCACATCATACTGTTTGACCAATCTTGAGGTGTGCTTACTTTTTATGTAGATTTATACACCTCCACCTCTTGTACCTTCTTGTGCAGTAGCTCATCTAAATGTGTGGAAGGATCATAGCCCTGTACTGCCGGGGTGCATTCCACAGCTTTAAACCACATCTCAGTAACTGCGCAGATGACAACAATCTCCAGGCTGAGAAGTGCTTCCAGAGAGTGGAGCTTCTAGCTGAGATTCCCAGCATCGAACAGTAACACCTTTAGTTTATCATGCATAAAATTTACTATGTTGGAAGGTTTATAAGATTGGGATTGCCTAAAAAAGCAGTATGGGGTGGATAATATTTTGGTCAATATCCGAATGCCTAGTGGGGACAGGTACAGATCATCCCTGGCAAAGCTGAATGGTTTATCAATCTTGTTTTCCCAAGATGACAGATATTGGACCCCTTTGGAATGACACCAGTAACCAAGCCAATTGTTAAACTCAATCATTTTCTGTTTATATTGTGGTATCATCCTTGGAGAAGACTATTCATTTTATGAAAGTACACACAAGTAACTGGACTGGTGCTCTGCCACAGGATTTAATTGAAAAAGTAGATAATTTCTATGCTTCAAACCTGGACATGAGAAAGTAGAGAAGGCCTTTACCAGTAAAAAGATGTAATTATACCAGTAGAAGGTCTTGATCCTGTCAAAATTGTGGCAGAAAGATGAAGTATTAAAAACTGGAGACAACAGAGTGCTTGTGGAAAATAATTATTCACTGTACACCAGGCAGAAGAGAAGCAAGTTTATCCAGCAGTCAGGAAGTGAAGAGAGTCAGGTGTGAGATTCAAACTGTTGTATCAAGCTGTCTTCAGAATAATTTTCCTGGAGAATCAAGGTAATTTTCTGATGCCAAGCAGGCAAAGGAGGTGCCGTCGTGCAGCGGTAGTGTTGTCGCCTCACAGCAACAGGTTCTCTGGTTCGATTCTCGTCTAGAGTGCTGTCTGTGCAGAGTATGCATGTCCTCCCTGCATTCGTGTGGGTTTTCTCCGGGTACTCCGGTTTCCTCCCATGTTACAAAGACATGCGTCTGGAACGTTTCTCCCCAGGCTTCCTCTGAAAATTGGCTTTGTTCCAAGTAGGACTTTCCCGGTAAACAAATTTTAAATGAATAAATAAATAAAATTCAACAAACAGTGAACCAGCAAGCAGAAAGGGATTCTGCTTTCTATTCTTATGACAGTAACAAACACCACAGAGAGACTTTGCCAGTGAAACCTTTTCTAGCATACCAATATTCCAAAGGAAATGTTTGGGAGACAGAAGGAAGCACAGGAGAAGACTAGAAGAATCAGAAGTACCTTGGAAGTGAAGCAGAGACTGCTGTTAGGATATGGAGATGATAAAGAAAAAGATAAGCAATACTGAAATTAGTGAATAAATGGGAAAATATAAAGCATCAAATCCCAATGGCTATAGAAACAAAAATGTGAAATATGGCTTTGCAAGAAAATGTGGTTGATCAAGACTGGAATTTTTTTTCATTATGTTAAACGTGTTGGTCAACTAGAAAGCATTTATGTTATTAATATTTACAAGTATAGTGAAAGAAATAAAGAAGAAACTAAGTAAAAGGTATAAGTTTTTTAGTTCTTATTGTTCAGTTTTTGTTCTTATTAGTGTTTGTATACATTTCATAACACAAACTGAGTGTTGTATTTTAAAGCAGTGGTAGAGTGCAGTCACGGATATTTTAAATTTTACACCCTGTAGATGACATGTTATACTGCAAAGCAGTTTTGCATAGCATGCAATAAGGGGTGTGTTAAATGTGAGTTGGGGAAGACTTATCAGTGACTGCTGTATATGTTAAAGATGTGAAAGCAAGCAATTACTTTTTAGTTATACAATGTAGATGCTGTATGCTGTAACAAGATAAGAAATGCTGGTCAGAAGCAAGTTAAATTTAATATAACACTGTGATCCTAGGTTGCTGGGGTGGGGTGCAAAGACTGCACTGATACGTATAAAATTAAAACAGTAACTTTCCCTGTTTTTATAAAGGTGGATGTTTAGCTCATTGTCTTTGATGTAAGTTTTAGGTAGAGGTATATTTAAGCAAACAGGTTTGAAAAATAAGATAAAATGATGAAAGGCATACAAAATGACAGAGTTCTTGCATCTGCAAAGTTATAAGTGTGCATTTTTTCCATTAGCAAATGCTCTCATGGGGAAAACAAGAAGTCTGCAAGTGTGACCTGCTCTGGTAGAATTTTTAGTTGAATCTAAAACAGAAGCTGCTGGTAAAAAGGGAATAATTAGTAGGGCATATAAAATACTGCACAATAACTAGAGGAAACGAACAAGATTAGAAAAGATTGGGAAGAGAGACTGGCTAAGCAAGTCACAAGAAAACAATGGGAGGGCATATGTATGGCTCCCAAACATGTAAAAAAAAGTCTAGAAAATTCAGGATTTTTGCTTGGAAGTATTTGCATAGTTATTTTTATACTCTAAGCAGACTTCAAAGAATTATTCCTTGGGTAGATGGAAAATGCTGGAAGTATGATGGGGAAGAAAGAGGTGACTAGGAACATATGTTTTGGGAGTGCAATGAGTTTGCAGACTTCAAAAACTTCATACAAAGTACTCCGTCAAAAATATTGGGTGAGCAAATGGATCTAACTATGACAACGTTTTTTTGAGATGGGATACAAGACCTGAACTGCCTAGACACAGTAAGGCCTTGCTAAGTTTAATTACGGCAGCTGCCAAAAAAGCAATTTTATTTATTTATTTATTTATTTCCAGTTTGATTACGGGGGAAATCCACTGTGCCCAAAGTGACTATTTTCAGTGGAGGCCCGGGGAGAAAAGCTCCAATTATAAGAGAATGGAAATCAAAGATTAAAGCAACTGTATCTGAAGCACTGAATTTTGTAACAGAAATAAAATAACTGGAAATTGGATCTTTAGAAAAGAGTATGAGCCAATTACAAAGAAAAAATGGAAATTGTGGGAGCAATACATGCAAAATAATGTTGTGTAGGAGTAGTGAGATTTAAGGCAAGGCAGTAACTGAGCAATTTATGTTAAGTGATGACAGTTATACAAAAACATACATGATGTACAATGTTTGTAACCATTAACATGTTAACATGATTTGTTTTCTTTTATATAAATGTATATTTGCCTTTGTCTTAAGGGATAATTCAGTAAACTTGTTAAAAAGCTACATTTTGGAAAGGAATGTAATAAGGAAATCTAACTTGTCTTTGTGTTATTATTATAGTTTATTATCATGGAATTATTATAAACAAGACACATAGCCCATCTTTATGGATGTTGTTCTCAAACTGCCAATACTGTACAGTTAGCACAACACTAAAACTTAAACATGTAGTTAACTCCAGTATTTTCTAATTTAGATGGAGTACATGCTTACTTGCATGTATGTCTTAGTTAAGTGAACAGGTAAGTATACAAGAAAGATCAGACTACTGATTAAGTTCTAAATATTGAAAATGCAGTTTAAGTTAAAACTACAGAAAAACGAAGGCACAAATATAACTTCATCATGGTTGACAACAGAAAATAAATTACCATTTTATTTTGTTCATAGTGTGATCTTTTGTAGCAGATGGAAAATAAAGCAATGCACTCCTGTCACACCAAGAAGGAATAAAATCAGATTTACATTTTGAGGGATTCAGCGTAAACCCAAATGATTATTAAGCTCATAAATGGGTCACTTTAGGACATTTATTATGGATTAAGCAACAAGAACTGTAAAGTTTATCAGACAGATGTCAACTTTATGATTGCCTGGACTAAATCCATGCTCTTACTGTTGTTCTATAAGCATTTTGTTTGCAGCCCCTCAGTTACATCATGTTTTTGTTTTTTATTTGAAAACGTACAGGTATTAAATCTTACTGGTAAAGTCACTTTGTAGCAGTCTTATATGTCTGTGTTATAGTAATGACCTATTTTAATTGAGTGATTTTGTTAATAATTTGCAAAGTAAAAATGTTATCAAATGAAATCTACTTATTTAAAATGGTTGTCCATACTACTGACAAATATTACTTTTAAGTATTAAAATGGTGACAGTTGGAATACTACAAATTAGAAAAAAAAACTGCAAGTGTAGGTAGCTGGCCAGAAGAAGTCTGCACATCATGTTCTAAGAGAAATTTACAAAGATTCTTTTATGCATTTTTAAAGATATTAGGCATTTTTTCTATTGCCAACTGCTTTTACTTGATCAGCTTTCTACAAGTGCAAGCAATTAATCTTGAAAGTTCTGAGCAATTTATGCTGAGAGTAACATAATATTTAAAGGTACAGGGGGCAAGCACTTCAATTGTAAAAATGAAACGTGGGAAACGAAGGAGAAGTACCAGCCTCCCCAGCAGTCTTAATACTTTAATAAATTTAACAGATCAGTGTACAAATTAGTTTATTTAAAGGTAATTACTGTACTTTTTTTCTTACGGCTAAAAGTTAATATTTACTTAAAAGGCAAGCAAGTTTTTCACATCTGAGAGGAGAACAGAGTTAACAAAGGAACAGCTAGCATTCAAAGTGGGAACACATGCTGTATCATGCAATCTAGCAAGGGTAACATTAACTGTAGCTTAGGTAGTGCCTGTGGGTGCAGCCATCAGTTTGAGACAATTGCTCCAATTAGGAACAGTAAATTTCATTGGATGAAAATGTACATAGTGTTTGTGAGTTTGTTCCAATTTAAAAGGGAAAAAGAATTTCCAAGATGGCTGTACACTGATCAACAGCTTATTTTCAGCTGTCCCAGTGTGAAAAAATAAAATGAGAAATAAGAGCTAGTAATTCTGCCAGCTTAAGTAAAATTCAGTTACTGGCTAGTAAGTATTAAGTTATGTACTTACCATAACTTGGCATCTGTGTTGTCCATTTACATTCTTCCTCACTACTGGGTCTAGGATCCAACCACCAGATCAGATACTGCCACTTTCCTCCAGACTTCAGAAACAAGCCTCAAGCTCCTCTCTTTAGCCGTAATCATAAACCGTAGAAGAGATTTAATATTCTGAGCAGGCTCAAACCAAGAACCTGTGGGTTCTGAAGATATCCAGGAAATTTTCCAGGAACAAAGGAAGGGAGATAGATGGGGGAAGTGAGGAAGAATGAAAATGGACAACACAGATGCCAAGTTATGGTAAGTACATAACTTATAAATCTGATACTGTCCTTTTCATTCTTCCTCACTACTGGGTCAGAGTCCCCAGCTACATAACTCTTGGGTGGCCTTCATGGAAGGATATGGCGGAGCACTGCTGAACCAAAAGCAGCTCTGCTTTTGGAGATACTGTCCAGCTTGTAACAAGTAATAAAGGTATGTATAGTAGACCAAGTGGCTTTTGCACAAATATCGTCAACAGAAGATCTGGAGGAAAGGCAGCTGAAGTTTACATGGACCTCGTTGAATGGGCTTTAGGTGGGCGAGGCAAACTTGAACCTTTTGCATGTTAAATTATTGAAATACAATCTGTAATCCATTTAGCAAGTGACCTTAGACATTGCCTGTCCAAAACGATTAGAAGAGAAGGACACAAGAAGCTGATCAGACTTTCTATGCTGTTTTGTTCTGTAAAGGTAAAACTATAACTGTCAATGAACATCTAGAAAGTGTAGCAGCATTCACCTTTGTTCAAAAAATTGGGAAAAATACTTGGAGTGAATAGATTGGTTAAGACGTAACTCAGTGGCTACCCTGGGCATGAAGGAATACGTTATCTCTGTGGAAGACAATACAAGGGAGTTCAGGTGATAACGCCTGTAATTCAGAGTCTCTTTGCCAAAGTAATAACCACAAGCACAGTAGTTTTCCAGGAAAGATATTTCAAATCACAGGTGCATGCTGGTTCAAAGGGTTTTTCGGTTAATCCTTGAAGAAATACCGTGAGGACCCACGGTGGAGAAGGTTCTTTAATTGGTCTGAGAAGAAAAACTCCCCTAATGAAAGCTTTACATAGTTTAGTAGAAGGCAAGGAAAAATTTTGGTTTCTTGTATGAAAATTAGATATCACCGCTAGCTGGAGCTCAATTGTGGAAAAGCTAGTTCCTTGATTAAAGAGGTGGCTAACGAAAAGCAAAATATCTGGAATTGAAGCTGAAAAAGGATCAACATTCTCTTTGAAAGCCCATACAGAAAATCTTTTCCACTTACTTTTGTATAGCTTTTTAGTTGATGAATTCTGAGAGGCCACGACAATGTGACGTACTAGAGAAGTGAGCCTGGACTGTCTAACAATCATGGAATTGGAGACACCATGTGGTTTGCTTGTAGGTATACAGACTGGGGTGCTGGAGTTCCGACAGCTGAGACAGGAGATCCTGAGAGGGCTCCAGAATCCATGGAGGATATTGGAGATGAGACAATAGGAAGGGAAACCACACCATGTGCAGCCCATAGAGGGCAATGAGGTTGACTGAGCTCTTCGACCTGATCGCTGCCTGAAGAAATCTTGGGATCAGAGGTAGAGGAGGGTAAGCATAGAGAAGACCCAGTGGCCAATCGTGGACTACAACATCCCTCGGTGACTCCGCCTGAGGGGGTATCAGACAGAAATACTTGCTGCACTTGTTGAGGGGAAAGTCAAATAGGCTACAGCTAGGTTGGCCCCAACGGCTGAAAATCCTGTTCGCTACTGAATGACTGAGGGACCACTAGTGAGGAATTAAAATGGACCTGCTGAGTCAGTCTGCCAATACATTGTTCTTCCTGGGTATGTGCATTGCAACTGGAAAGTGGCCTGAAGAGATCGCCCATTCCCAGACTCTCATGGCCTCCCTGCATAATAGTTAAGAATGAGTTCCACCTTGTTTGTTGCTGTACTAGACCACTGACATGTTGTCTGTGTGAATAGGAATGGTCCCTAGAGGGAGGTTTTCCTGAAAGGCTTGCAATGACAGAATGACTGCCCTCATCTCTAGGACACTGATATGCAACTTGGTCTGTAATGGGGATCATGTGCCTTATACCAATTTCCTGATGTAATGCTCCCTCACTCCAGCTGAGAAGTGCCCACGGTCACTGTGGCTGTTGTTGGGGGAAGAGAGAACGGCCTGCCCAAGTGCAGGTCCTGGCACTGAATCCACCAAAAAACATGACATTTGCAGACTGGAGGGAGTGAGTTTTATAGGCACAGAAAAATGATCACAGGGGGGTGACCACTGAACTAATATCCACTGGAGTACCCTCATGAAAAACCTGGCCAGGGAGACTAGTATTATTGCCACTGCCATAGAACCCAGGACCTGTAATACCAGCCTCGCAGGAGGAAAGGGATGAGATAGCATGTCCTGTATCTGATTTCTCAAGGAAGATATTCTGTGCGTTGGAAAATACACTACCGAGTGCAAGGTATCTAGCTGGGTTCCTATAAATTTCGGGTTTTGCACCAGTGTGAAATTTGATTTTGACAAGTTTACAGAAATTCCTAAAAAGTTCAAGATGTACATCAAATAATCTCTGGCTTGAATCAGTCGATGCTTGGTTTGGGCAGTAAGGAGACAATCATCTAGTTATGGAAACTACCTAGAATCCTTTGAGCCTCAAGTGAGCTGCTAACACTGCCATGCACTTGGTGAACACCCAGGGGGCTGTGATGAGACTGAAGGGCAGTGCTCTGAATTGATCATGATTGGCTCCCAGCCAGAACCACAGAAATCTCCTTGCGTGCTTTTGTATCTTTATGTGAAAGTACATGCCCTGGAAATCTATGAAGCACTTCCAGACGTCTTTGCACTGAAGTGGCAGAATGGACTGTACCATAACCAGTCGGAACTTGGACTTCTTTACATATTGATTAATTTACTTAGGATTCGGAACTTACTCCTGCTTCTTTTTGGTGGATCTATCAGTTCAGTTGTGACCTTTTGGATGGCTCTTTTTTGAAGAAGCTTTTGGATTTCTAGGGCTGCTGACTTCCTCTGACTGGACAGAATACTGGGGAGTTTCTTGTTTAGACTTGAAGGAAGAAGGGAAAAGGGAATGTAATAGCCTCTGAATATAATGGAAGGCATCCATTAATTTTGTGTAATACTTGTCCAGGCTTCTGCGTGCAGTAAAAAAGATCCCCTGAATGCCACCAGAGAAGAGTAAATCGGGCAGCACTTCAGGAGAGCTGATAGGACTTGTCAGGAAAAGAATCCCTAAAGCCCTGATTCTGCGGACCCCCTCTGCCTCAAGGGTGATGCTTGCCATTGAAACCTCCTCCTCTGCCTCTGGAAGAGAAATCTCCCCGCAAGTCCTGCAAAGGTGCCTGAGACTTACAGAACCACATCTTCTTGCTACCTCATTAGTTCCTGGAGAAGGTAAGCTGAGGGGTAGAAAACTTGATTCCAACAACAGACAGGGTCTTTCCTTCCTGCTCGATGTGGGTAAGTGTTTCCCTGACTAAAGATCCAAAAATGGAGGAACCATCAAAAGGGCCCTTAACAAAAACATCTTAAAGGCTTCCGCGAAATCGCAGATCCTCATCCAGGCATGTCGCCATATGGCTATGCCTGAGACAGCTGCTCGAGAGGCGCCTTCTGCTGCATGGTAAATTAACCTAATCAGTGAGTTAGCTACAGAGTGGCCAGCTGTAGAGAATGCTTTTTAAGGTCCTCTGCCAACATGGACTCAGCGAAAAAATTAGGGAGCTCTTTGATCAACTCTCTCAGCAAACGGGTGAAATGGGCCATAAAATTCAACAATCTCAGTGTGAAAGTAGCGGAGGTGTAAACGTGCTTCCTAAATCTGTGTATCACTCTGGACTCTTTGTTCGGGGGATAAACAGTGGAGCTCTGCTGTGCTAGCTCCTTTGTGGCTGTTGCATTCAGCAGAAATCCCTTACTCCAGAACAGGCGGTCAACAGGTGGAGACAGGATTTTATCCAGATGTTTAGGAATTGGTTCAACAGTGTCCAGCTCCTTCCATGCACGGAGGGAGACGAGGTCGATAAGCTCATCCACTGGGGGGGGTCACCCAAGATGTAGATGGGCCAGTCCCAAAGGCCTCCAAAAACACATTCTCTTCAGGGGAAGAATTTTGGGAGGACGAGCTATCCCTTTGCCTAAGGATTTCTATGATGTTCCTAAAGGAAACAAGGTCAGGTGGTGATTGTGGGGGAATCCTTCCCCTTCCTCAAAGTCTGTGTCCTCAGTCACGGACTTCATAGGGGAGTCTATGTGCCTGCTTTTGCACAACCTCTTCCAAGAAACCTCCATAATGGGGTGGTCCAGGAGGTATTGGAACAGGAGGGAGTCTCTGTGCGGGACGTACATGAAGACTTTCTGAACTGGCTGACTCGACAGAACAGGAATGATGGGCTCAGCACTCAAAACAGACAGAGGATGGGAAAGTAGGAATCAAGACAGAAGAGGATGGTTCTCTGGCTGCAGAGAAAGCCCTTTCTACAACCCGGAAGGCTGACTGACTCAGAGAAACCTCTCCCTCCCTCTTCGGAGCTGAAGTCTCAGTGGAGAGGACGTCGGGGCCAGCCCCGGATCTGCGCTGTCCAGAAAGAACTGTAGTGGATTTGTCTAGAGCCGAGGCACCCAGGGGGAGGTAACGATATGAACAATCACAGCCAAACCTTGCCCCTTGGACCCGGCACAGACCTTAGAATCAGAGACCCACTCTGATCCGAAGACAACTGTGCAGAACTGGTCAGGGTAACTGTTGAATCCGAACCAGGGACTTCTTAGAATTTAATGGCATGCCTCTTGGATGTCTCAAATCTTTGGGATCCAAAGCAAGTGGAAAGATCAGCGAAGGAGAAAGTCTCTGTCTGACTGGAGAGCTCATGGATCCAGTAGGGGACTGAGCAAGAATGACCCCCATCTGAATGAGTTCTAAGAAACTTCTGCATCATCCATTCCATACCGTGATTGGAGAAGCTCCTGGAAGACCTAAATAAAATTGTATAGGGTGGTCTCGAGGGCTTGGTAGTTGTCTGAAAAAGCCTGGGAGGTAACAGTGGAGATTCTGCCTGTAAAACCAGATCTGGGGTATTGCCTCTAGCTGTCAGAGCCAAGGTCTTAGGATCCGAAGCTAGGATGGACTGGACAGGTGAGCTTGGTACTGGGAGCAGAGACCAACGGATTGGAGGAAAGGGCAGGATCCGAGGGTTTAAGAGCAGAGTTCGGATCTGAGAACATCAAATCCAAAACTTTCCTCAGTTTACAGGACGGCTCAGAGGAGAAGGAAGGAGACCCATGGTATATCTTCCTTGGCTCCAAGACCACCTGTTTGGTGGGGGTTTGAGCCCCAGCAGGCAGTAATCCCCTCAGGATAAGTTTGTTCCTTCAATCCAAGAGAGTTCAAGGATTGAAGGTACTGCACACTGAGCAAGGAGAGTCTAGATGAATGGTTCCCAAACAATATACACACTTCTTGTTGGCATCAGAATTTAGGATCTTATACCCACAAGAAGTGCACTTCATGAAGCACACAAAGACACACACACAAACACACACACGCAAACGCACACACGCAAACGCACACACGCAAACGCACACACGCAAACACACACACACGCAAACACACACACGCAAACACACACACACAAACATCACAAAGAAGTTCAGGTCCCTGACTGCCAGTGACAAGGATACTAGCTAACTAAAGAAAAAAAACTATATTTTATCCAAAACACACTTTTTGTTGTTGTTTTTAGGAAACAGTACACACACACTAAGGAACAAGAAAAGAACTAGTCATCTAACCTACCTTCCTAACACACGCAAACTGTAAGACAGAGACAGCACACACTTTTTAAAAATTAACTAACTAAGCGAAAACCTAACTACAAAAAGGGAGGAGCAAGTTACGCACTATACACAAGAAATGAAACAGCAATAGCAGATAAAATTAAGAGAAAGGCACTTAACGCTTGTGATTTTGAAGACAGGCTTTATCTTCCATCTGAGTGGAATGACAGCAAAAGAGATCTGAGGTCTTAGGGTTGGTCTAGGGAAGTATGGGTAAAGGGAGGAGCTTGAGGCTTGGATCTGAAGTCTTGGGGAATGCGGCTGTATCAGATCCGATGGTCAGATCCTAGACCCAGTAGTGAGGAAGAATGAAAAGGAAAACATCAGACTACACATTCAAAAAAGCTGTTATGTATAAAAGGTAGGAACAACTTCTTATCACACATTGGGTCAACTGGTTGGTTGACAGCTGCCAGAGTAAAAAAAAAAAGTAATGAAATAATAGGACATCTTGACAGAATATCGATTACCCTTTGTGGATACCTGACAAACAAACATAAAATAGGATGAGACATTCAACTTAGAATTCAGACAGAGAAAGCTTAATGGGAGAGGGGCCTACTACTCCCCAGATATGTCTCTCAAAAGCAAGAAAAGTTAGGTTTTTTGGTTGGCAGTGTTTGTTTAAATAGTTTAATACACAGGCCAGACTTCATAGGATAGACTAAGGTTTCAGCAGCGTATTAGCTGAATTCAACAAAAGTCCTAGAGGACTACATCCATATTTTTTGGGAACGCCCCATGCTGGCAGACTTCAAGAAAGACTTGCAAAGTATTTGCAACTATATTTGGCCAGAGGAAGTACGAATAATAAAAGAAAAGTACTTTCTAGGGTGAACAAATACTTTTAAATTTGGTACTCCTTCATTTAGACTACTGGATCTAGTACTATTAGAAGCAAAGAAATGTATTACAAAATGATGAAAGACAGCCATATCACAGGACAGATCTGATATCTTACCTGGAGTGGATTATTCTGGATGAGAAATTGAGAATGAAAGTCACTGACAAATGGGAGTTGTGGTCTGTGATGCCAGAATTAATAGACGCAGCCTTCAGCTCTGAGAAATTGTAACTAAAGTAGATCTTTAAAATTACATAAATATTAAATAATTTGCCCATTACCCACCAGCAAAAAAATAATAATAATAATAACTTCTTATCATAATGGTTATTCTATCCATATTATCTTTGAATATAAATAACCTTACAGGTACAGAGAAAAAATTTAGAGTCTTAAATTACATTAAGAATCCAAACAGCAATGCTGCAGGAGACGGGAAAGAAATGAACGTGTGAATTTCATATTTAGCAAAATATCATTGAGAAAGGAAAAAGGGAATAATGATACAAACTGCTGGAGGAGCTCCAAACATGATAAAAAGGATTAAAAAAAAGATAATAATGGTAGATCTGTGGTTGTAAGGAGGAAGGCACAGTGGCACAGCAGATAGTTTTTTCACTTCACAGCAAGCGGTTTCCCAGTTTGATTCGTGGCTGGAGTGCCTTCTGTGCAGAGTTTGCATGTACTCCCTTTGCTCACATGGGTTTCCTCTTGGTGCTCAGGTTTCCTCCCACATTCCAAAGATATGCAGCAGGTGGACTGGACACTCTAAACTGGCCATCGGTATAAGTGTGCATGCGAGTGTGTGGTGTGGAAGAACTAACAAGGCAGAGCTAGCCACCCAGCGGTGCAAATCTTGGTTCTAGATGATTTTCAGTGTTGAAGTTACACCCAGAGCCCATATGCAAAAATGGGAAAAAGGGGTTACGGATATATGTATGTATGTGGTTGGCTACTGGCAAGGCAGGAGGAATACATTGGCATTTGTTTATATTCCACAAAAAAACTATTACAGAGCTTAAGGAAATTTTGGGAGAAATAATCAGCTTTCATTAGGGAATATTACTTATAGTTGAGGAGTAGAACTTTACTTGCAATACAGGGACGTATCCGAGGGAACAAGAAAGGAAAATATAATAAAAGAAGACAGTTCTGAAGATATTTATGAAAATACTTTGTATGGAAGATGCGAATTCAGTTGTACAAACTCAGAGAATTTACATATTATTCCTAAGGGTGCAATAAGTAGGCTAGACTAGACAGAAATCACATCTCAGAGGAATAGGTGCATTTAACTGAAAGCTTTGATACACATCCAATCACTATTTCAGATCATACACCAATTAAAAACGAAGAAAAATGCATAGTAATGAAATAAAAATGAGACATTGGCACTTCCCACCTAACTGGTAAATGAAGAGGAGTTTGAGAAATGGGTAGTGGGAATTAATTGTGGTAGACTTGGGTAAGCCTGGGTTGGAGGTAGGCGGGGCTCAACAATTAACGGTTGGGGGTAGGAAGAGATGGGATAAAAGTGGTGATATGTGTGGCCAGCCTGCAAGAAGGTCTCCAAGACTGGATGGTATTCCTTTGGAAGTTTGGAGGTTGGGAGAGAAGATGATGGGGATCTGGAAGGTTTTGTTTAACAGTATTTTACAAAGAGGGAAAGCATCAACATCTGGGAGTTAAGTGTGGTGGCTGTAATACCCAAGGGTTGTGGGGAAACATCAGACACAGTTTCATATAGTTACACTTAAATTTTATACCATGATTGTAAAGTGTTCGTGTCTATAATAGCTGAAAGAATGGCAAAGGTGTTGCCAAAGTTAATAGATATGGATCAGTGTGGCTGACAATGAAAAAAAAAACATTTGACAACACAGAGAAATGATGATCCAGAGGGAAGCAGAATGTAAGAACATACTGCTGCTGCTGGTGGGTCTTGATGCAGAGAAAGCTGGGATTTTACGAGTAGGGCAATGGAAGCATCTGCATTCCCGGATACAATAATAAGGTTAACTAGGAGGATATATGATGGATTGATGGCAAGAATTAAAGTGGGAGGGTTCCACTCTGATAAGCTGTGTCTGAAGACAGGAACCAGGTAGGGGTGTCCCCTTTCTCCTTTATTTCCTTTATATTTAGAGACACTGGCAAAGAAAATAAGGGACTCCAAATTTCGAGGATATAAATGGTATGGTTATCAAAACTGTTTACTTTATTTGCAGGTGATACTTACTTACATACTTATTTATTTGACATTTGTTTAACAGGATGGTCCAACTGGATCAGAACAACCCATTTTCAGTGGAAACCCAGGGAGGAAAAGCTCCAGCTGAAATTTACAAACTTTATAGGCCGAAAAAAAAAAGAATAAAAAACATTATTATAATACGTACATTGTGATGAGGAGGGGAGTAGACAATTTTCTAAGCAAAAAATGTTTTCTAAGTAGGAAGCCAAATATTACAAGAAATGCAAGTAATAAATATGTTGTTAGTTGCAAAGGCTATTAGATAGGATAGGGATAGTACTGGGAAAGTGGGAGGAGTCTAGGTAAGAGAAGTACTACGGAAGTACGAGGACTGGAGAGGAGGGAGATGTAGGAGAGAAGGAGAAATACAGAAAGTGAAGGCGAGATTAACCTGGTTTGGGGAAGAGATCAGCCTCAACGTTACATTTGTGTCATCCATTTTCATCCTTGTATATTATGTTTTACCTGATGAAAGCAGAAAGGACACATCAGTGCTGTGGAACATTTTGAGACAGTTTCAAGTCTTTTTGGGATAATAAAGTTAATGAGGATGAAAAAAAAAAAAGTTATGTACTCACCATAATGTTACATCTGTGTTGTCCATTTTTATTATTCTTCAAATGATGGGTCTCAGATCTAACTCAGATATGACTTGGCAGCTTTTTCCAGATCCCTGGAAATAAAAACTCCCAAGCTCCTCCCTTTACCCATAATGCCCCGTCAGCCTAACATACCTCAGATCGTGTTTGCTGTCTATTGAAGACAATGGATAATACATTAAAAGAACTCAAAAAAGTATAGAATAAGAAAAAGAACTGGAGCGCACAGAAGGAAGAACAGTTCCCAAACTGATACCCCTAGCCATCTCCAGGAGCAAAGGGAAGGAAGTTAGGAGAGCGGGAAGTTAAGGAAGGATGAAAATGGACAACAGAGATGCAACGTTGTGGTGAGTGCATAACGTTTTAATCTGATGTTGTTATTTTCACTCTCATCTGATGGGGCAAAGTCTCCAGCTAGATGAACCTTGGGTGGTCCTCATGGAAGGATATTTTGGAGTAGTGCAGAGCCAAAGCCAGCTCTGTTCCTAGAAACCAAATCCAATTTATCATGAGAAATAAAAGTATGAGCATTGGACCAAATGGCAGCTGCACAAACATCATACAGCCACAGATCTTGTGGAATAAGCTCTAGGAGGCTTAGGCAAGGACAAACATCTTTTACTACAGACAAATGAGATGCAATCAGTTAACCATTTGGCCAGTGTAAATTTAGAAACGGACTTTGCCCAGTTGTTAGGTGAGAAGGATAAAAACAATTGGTCAGTCTGCTGGAAATTGAAGTTGCCAGTGTATATCCAAAAGATGAAGCATGTACTCTCCCTTATTTGAAAAATTTGGAAAGAAAACTGGGAGGTTAATGACCTGGTTGATATTAAACTCAGAAGTTACTTTAAGAAAAAAAAATGGTTAGTCCTTAAGGTAACCCTTTCTTTGTGGAAAACCAAGTAAGGGGGCTTAAAGGATAGAGCCTAGAGTTCAAATACTCATCTAGCTGATATAACAGTGACTAGAAAAATAGTTTTCCAAGACAAAAATGTAAAGTCTGACCTGGCTGAAGATTCAAATGGGCCTTGATTCAGTGCTTGAAGCAAGAGAGTTAAATTCCACGGAGAAGTAGGACCCTTTAGTGGAAATCTAAGTAAAAAAGTTCCTTTGAGAAAAGCTTTACATAATTTATAAGAAGCTAAGGAAGAATTGTTTTCACCTAGATGGAAGCTGGAAATGGCAGCCAACTGGACATTGATAGTACAAAAGCTGGCCCCTTCATTAAAAATTGAAGCTAAAAAGTGAAGTACAGCTGGTATAAGGGCAGAAAAGGAGTCCAGAGCTCTCTTAATGGCCCAAAGCACAAATCTGTTCCATTTTTACTTTTGCAAATCTTTTTAGCATTAGCTTTTTCAGAAGATAATAAAATGTGACAGACCAAGGAGAAAAGCCTGGGCTGTCTAGCAATCAGTGGACCTGGAGAAACTATGCAATAGCTTAGAGGCCTGTTATGTCCAGTTGACTCATCTCTGTTGGGTGAGCCAGGAAGTCTGGATTGGGATCCAGTATCCAGAGCAGATGTAGAAGAGACCAGAGGAAGGGGAACCAAATTAGACAAGGCCAAAAAGGAGCAAAAAGGACAACTGCGCTATTCAACTGATATGCTTTCTGTAAAAATTTAGGGATGAAAGACAATGGGGGGGGGTAAGCATAGAGATGACCAGGGGGCCAATCATGGACTACAGCATCTCTTGGTAACTCCTTCATTGGCGAGATCAAGGCAAAGAACCTGCTGCACTTGTTTTTGAGGGTACAGGCGAAAAGGTTGCAGCATGGCTGACCCCTTCAATGGAAAATTCTCTCTGGCACTTTGACATTGACAGACCATTTGTGAGGCCTAAGAATGGACCTGCTTAATTTGTCTGCAATCACATTGGCTTTCCCCAGTAGGTGCACTGCTATGAAAAAGCAACCGGATGAGATTGCCCATTGCTACATATTCAGAGCCTCTTAACACACTGGATAAGATTTGGATCCCCAGTTTGTAGATGAACCAGATGAGGTAGTCAGAAGCCAGAAGTCTAGGCACAGAAACACTTTGAATCCCAGCAGTCTCAGGTGAGTTGTTACCAACCACCATGCATTTGGTGAACACCCTGGGGGGAGTGTGGTGAGGCCAAAGGGCATATGTTCTGAACTGGTAATGATTGACTCCCAACTGGAAGCATAAATATCTCCTGGAACGCCTGTTCACTTTGATGTGATAATACGCATTCTGAAGATCTACTGAGCACATCCAATCGTCCTTTCGCAGTAGATGGCAAAACAGACCGAACAGTGACCATCCAGAACCTCGAATATTTCGCATACAGTAGAATCTCTCTTATCCAGTCTCGCTGGGACCAGACCTTAGGCTGGATAAACAAATGACTGGTTAATCAGAAAAAGCATACAAAATATATAGCAGTTATAAGTTATAAATCAGCTAGAATAACAGGATTTGTGTTACTATGCACTTTTCTAATGACAATTAAGTCTAAAACTCAAATGTCTGTCATTATTTAGTCCAGAGGAGGCAAGTGTTTTTTTTTCCCTGTTATCTTTTGCTAGGGCTACGGCAGAAATTTGATGGCCAGTTAAAGACAGGCCAGATAAGAGGGAGCCTATTGTATTGGCTTAATCTACTAAGATCCAGGATGGGTCTCAAGTCCACTGTCTTATTTGGCACTAAGAAGACTCTTGAATAGATTCCAGATCCTGTCTGGTCTAGGGGGAGCTCCTGGATGACTCATTTTCTGAGCGGCTTTTCTATTTCTAATGTTGCCATGTCCCTCTGACTGCATGGAACATCGGGGATTTTCTTCATTTTTGTAGGGGGAATTTGGGAAAATCATATGATATAAATTAAAGTTATGTACTCACTATAACTATGCATCCGTGTTGTCCATTTTCATTCTTCCTCAACGTATGGGTTACGGATCCTACCTCGGATCAACTCGACCACATTTCACAGACTTACGGATCTGACTCTCAAGCTAATCCCTCTATCCATAATGCCTCACCCATCCTACAATATCTCAGATCGAGTTGACTGCCTTACAGATTCAAAGACCGAGAAGGAAAAAGAAATAATAGCAAGCTAAGGCTCAAGCTTGGAAATAAATGTTCCAAAATATCCATAAAATCACTCCAGAAGATGACTGGAAGGGGGAAGAAGGGTGGGGAGTTGAGGAAGAATGAAAATGGACAACACATATGCATAGTTATGGTGACTACATAAGTTTAATATCCAATGTTGTCCTTTTCATTCTTCCTCAACATATGGGACAGAGTCTCCAGCTACATGAATCTTAGGTAGCCCTCATGGAAGGATATTCTAGAGACTGCCAAAGCAAAAGGAGCTCTGCTTCTAGAAGTTAAATGCAATTGGTTATGAGTAATAAAGGTATGAGCATTATACCAGGCAGCTGCTGCACAAATGTCATCAATGGAAGTTCTAGACCAGAAGGCAGAAGACGTGACCAAGGATTTCGTTAAATGAGGCTTAGGTAGGGAGAGGCCCTACTGAGTATATACAAAATAAATGCAATCAGTAAACTATTTGGCCACAGTAACTTTAGAAACTTGTGATCTCAGTCTGTTCGGTGAGAAAGAAACAAACAACTGGTCTGTTTTCCTGAACTCTTTTGTTCTGTGGAGACAAAAATATAGCTGTTTACGTACATCTGAAAGATGTAGCATGTACTCTCCCTTATTTGAAAAATTACGGCAGAAAACAGGCAAATTAATTGTTTGATTGATATTCGATTCAGAGGATACTTTTGGTAAGAAGGAAGGGTTGGTTCGTAAGGTAACTCTGTCTTTGTGAAAAACAATTTTCGGGGATTTGGATGACAGAGCCTGAAGTTCTGAAATTCTCCTCATAGATGTAATTGCTATTAGAAATGCTGCTACCCCAAGACAAAAATGTTAAATCGGTTTTGGCTGAAGGTTCAAAAGGTTGTGTTAACCCCCTTAAGTACAACTGTCAAATCCCAAGGAGGAGATGGATCTTTCACTGGGAGCCTTATAAGAATGTGCCTTTCAGAAAAGCCGTGCAAAATTTGGAAAAGCTAGAGAGGAAGCTTTTTCTTGTAAATGAAAATTTGATATGGCTGCCATATTAACTTTTGACTGTGGAGAAACAAGCACCTTCCTTAAAAAGAGAGGCTAAGAATTCTAGAACCAAAGAAACAGGAGTACTAAAAGGGTCAACTTCTTTCTCAAGAGCCCAAATTGAAAATATTTTCCATTTACATTTGCAAATCTTCCTAGTAGAAGCTTTCTGGGAAGATAGACGTATGTATCAAACCAGGAAGAAAAGCCTAGGCTGTCTAGCTATTAACAGAATTGGAGATTCCACGCTGTTATTTTGAGACCTGGAATATTAGGATGCTTCATCTCCAAGGGATATGAGAGAAGGTCTGGACTGGGGTCCAGTATCCATGGAGGATAATGAAGATGAGACCAAAGGAAGGGGAAACCGTACCTGGTGAGGCCCAAAGGGATAAATGAGGATTACTTAGCTCTTCAACCAACTTGCTTTCTGTAAGAATTTTATAATCAGAGGTACTGATGGGTAAGCATAAAGGAGTCCAGAGGGCCAAACATGGACTACAGCATCTCTCCGAGGGAGAATTAAAGCAAAATACCTACTGCACTTGGTGTTATGGGGAGATACAAAATGATTGCAGCAAGGCTGGCCCCAACAATGGAAAATCTTCTCCACCACTGACTGATTGAGAGACCACTCCTGAGGTAAGAAAATGGCCCTGCTGAGATTGTCACTAGTATGCTGGATTTCCCTGGAATGAGTGTTGCCACTAGAAAGCAAATGGAGGAGATCACCCTCTGTCACAATCTTACTGCCTCTCAACAAAGGTGGTAGGAACAGGTTCCCCTTGTCTGTTGATATAACAGCACAGACATGTTGTTGGTTTGTATCACAATAGTTCCTTAAGGAAGAACATCTTGAAAGGCCTGCAATGCTAACAGAACCGCTTTCATTTGTACAACACTGATGTGTGAATTTGTCTCCCAGGGGGATCACATGCCATGAGCAATATGTACCCCCCACACCAACTAGGAGACATCCGTGGCCACTGAGGGAGGAAGAATAAATGATGAGCAGTGTAAATATTGTCCAACTGAATCCAACAACAAAGCTGATTTTTGCATACTCTGTTCAGCTTGACTGGAAAGGTTGTTGTAGACTGGACTACTGGACAACCAGAGTCCAATGGAGAACACGCAGAGAGTAACATGCCTGGGGAACTAATTTTATTGCTGCTACCATCGAACCCAGAGCCTGTAGAATCAGTCTGGCTGGAGCAGCATGGTGATGAAGAACCTGTAGACCTTGAAACTTGACTGTATCCATGCAATGTGCAGGCAGACAAGCAATCTGACTTACTGTGTTCAACTGAGCACCAGTGAACTCCAGGTTCTGAACTGGTTGCAATTCTGATTTGGAGATACTGGCGAAAATGCCTAGTCTTTAACTATTTAGAAGCTTTTGAATCCTTAGAGCTCCAGCTTCTCTCTCACTGGGTGGAATGTCGGTAAGCTTCTTTTTTTTTGATCGGTGGAATCTGGAAAAATGGTATGAAATAACCTCTGGATATTATTTTTCCATCCAAGCATCTTTTTTATTACAAAAGCTGTGACAAAGGGGGATACTGCCAGCTCAACTAGCTGGAATTTTGTAAATAATTATGTCATTGGTGAATAGAACTGCATGCCATGTATATCAAACTAGTCTGCACAGATGTGTGTTTAAAAAAAAACTCATTTTATAAAGTGCTTGTGCTTAAAATGTAACCAAGGTGTGTCCTACTGGAAAAGGACAGAAATGGACATGCACTATTGTAACTATTTAAATGTATATTTTTAACAGTGGAAAGTAAGTTAACTTCAGAAAAAATAACTGAAATGAAATTACTTTATGGCTACGCCATAAAGGATGGTATCTTTCAGTTTCAATGCAGCAAGAAGACACGGGTTCATATTATGTTATAGAAAGATAAAGTAGTCGAATGCTCAAAACATTGAAACGGCTGCATATTGAAGCTTTTATAGTGGGGGGCTGCTCCCCCCATAACCCCGCTAAATATATATTCCAACTCCGAGATCACACTACAGTGAGGACAGGGCAAATATCCCAATCTTCATTGTACTGTGATCCCAAAATTCGATCTTCGAAATGTGGTCGTTTCAAAGTTCTGAGTGTTCAGTTACGTAATAGGAACCCGAAGACACAATGCCTAAAACTAAGGAACTTTCTGTATTGTCTCTTTGGTGAAATAATTACTAGTTTTGGAATATGAAGGAATGTAATTGTTTTCTTACTTCCAGCATCTGCCAAAGATCTGAGGTCTACGTATTTTCACAGGTAGATGCTAAATACTGCTAGCTTCTCGCACAGAGGGTTTCAGCTGGGATAGAGTCAGATGACAAGAAATGATGTCATTCTGCAAGCTATCCCAGCAGTAATATTTGAGATATTAATCTGAGAGGTCTCAGAGAGACAATGCATTCTGTACTCTGTCTTGCACCTGACAAGAACCAGTCACCTCACATCTGCCTTGCTCTAATGAAGTAATTTGCTAGGGAATAGTATAATTCTCTTACAGTCAGTCAGGGATATAGCAAAGTTTAGTTTAGATATTTTTCTTTATTTATTTGAGATTGTCCTGCAATGTTGTTTTGAGTATTTCCTGTGGTTTTGAACTCTGTCACTGTGAATATATGCAGATTATTCTCTTGTTCTTTTATTTATTATTAAATATATTTAAACCTTTCATTGTGGCTGATCTGTGTAGAGATATTTAAGTTTTGTGAGTACTTGCACATTTATTTGGTGTCACTGTGTAGACCACTCCTAATAGCCTTGCACTTGGTCAAACTACCATTTGTATAAATGCTCGGGCTCACTCCGCTCCCCTACCTTGTCCCCATTTCTCACCCGCCCCCACTACCTTTAGTCTTATAGCTTACTGTCTCCACTCACCAAAACTTCAGCCAATCACAAATTAGAATATCCCTCATCACTAACTCTCCATTAGCTTATCCCACATTAAACCCCACCCCCATACCACAACCTACAAATAGGTTCATAGGTTCATAGATTAGTACTAGGCTAACTACCCTTGTGGGCCATTTCAAGCCTAGCCAATTACCCCATGTGAGAATCAAACCCTGTACCTTGTGTTTGTAAGGTAAACACCTTAACCACTACGCCATCCTCCCTCACAAGTAATATAGCTATCCTTCTTATCCTAACTTTAACACACTACCACACCTCCTACTATACCACACTTACTACTATCTATGGAGCCCCAACAAAACATACCTCCACTTATAATCCTCACACTCCTCACTATGGCCTACACATATCCCCAAGCCTATACCTTCACATTACTATAGCACATAATTTAGTCAGACTCCTCTCAACTACTCTTAGCACACAAACTACAAACAAACATATTCCCATCCTAACTAAACTCACAAAATGCTTATACCACATAAACTGCCAACTGATACTGGCAGGAGACATAACCCAAACCCAGGGCCTAATTCTATACAGACTACCATAGTTAATTCATTCCTCTCCTCCAGCCAACTACCCATTACTAGACCAAAAACCAACATATTACTACTGAGCTTAAATATTCGAGGCATTAACAATAAGGTACACTTACTGCATGCATTGCAATCCACCTATTCCCCTGACATACTATGTCTTACTGAAACCTAGTTAAAGCCCAGAACAGTTGAGAATGAGTTCCTCCCTAGTGAATACAATGCCCTTCGTCATGACAGACTGTCTAAAAAAGGGGGAGGGGTAGCATTACTTTATAAAAACAACCTAAACATACCCACCATTAATCTTCAAATTCCACCCTTGAATAATACTGAACTCCTTCTAGTTAAACTCAAACTTAGTGACAAAAAAATCATCAGTATTATCACATGCTACATATCACAAGGTGACAATATCCCTACCCTAGAAGCCTTCTTACAATGGACAAGTCAAAACTTGCCCCAAGAAACTATCATCCTCTGCGATTTTTAATATTGGCTGGAACACATGTACAGCCATAAACCCCACTAACCACATCAACATTTACAGTTTCTCTCAACTCATCCAATCAAACACTAGACTACAAAAATCAAAGAAAGCCTCCTAGAATGGCTCTTATTAAATAAAACTTATACCTCTTACCAAACAGGTATCTTTCCAGACACCCTCAGCGACCACCAACCCACCTTTTTACTGAAATTCAAAACCCAGAACAACTTTACTCCCTTATTACAAACAACCCGGAACACAAAAAGCTTTGACCCTAACAAAGTCAAACTTGAGCTAAAACACTACAACTGGAACAGACTAAAATTACTACCCCTAGAAGAAGCTGTAACCCAATTCAATAACACTTTCCTAAAAATCCTAAATGCCCAAACTCCAGCCCGTACTACAAAACTCAAAGTGAAAAAAGGCCCCTGGATTACCTGGAGACTAAAAATAAAACAGCAGTAAGGAACACAGCCTGGAATCTTTGGAGAGCTACAAAAACCCCAGCAGCTAAGGAACAATTCCAAAAACTTAGAAACAATACAAAAAAGAGAGTCCTTCTAGATAAAAATAATTATTTCATACAGCTACAAAACAGGCATCAAAACAATCCCAAAAAATTCTGTCCAGGAATGAATAAACTACTCCACCCCGGCAAACCCTCCACCCCATCTCCTACCTCCACAAGTGAAGTCACAAATATACCAGATACCTTCAACATATGCTTTACAGAAACTATCTCCAGCCTTGTTCAAAAACTGCTCACATCTACCACCATTAATAGCCCCAAACCTGTACAGAGATCCAAAACAACCTTCCAAATTCAACCCATCCCTACCAACTGTATCAAAAGGCTGCTAACCAAACTTAAACCTACTACACTACCAGCTGATGGCATCCCTGCTGAATACCTTCAGTTGGTTGCCAATTAACTTGCCTTCCCAATATACATCCTTCTAAACAGAGCAATTTCAGAAACCACTATTCCACCTATCTGGAAGACCTAAGCTGAAAAATTGCTTGAAACCACCACGAGATAAATCAAAAATCATTTATTGATAAAATAGGAACGAGCGCTTTCACGCAATAAAATTGCGCTTCTTCAGGTTACAAATTGCACAAAGGTTTTGACTACCTTTTATAGTAAAGCATTAATTTCAATTATTCAATCAAATTAAAAATAGATTAGCACATTATTAAGGACGATGCATCAAAATTCACATTAACAGGACTAAATTTCAACCAAAAACTTGGGCATATCATTTAATACATTTATGTTCCTAGTGACTTTTCATAAGTTAAGATCTCATAGGCAAGCTATCATCAAAAAATACGCACAACATCCATAATTAGTGTCAATGTACTTCACTAATCATTCTTGAGGAAACCATGCCCATATTTGGAAAAAACTCATTCAGAGTATAGCATTACTTTGAGTCACATTTTCATGTCAACGGAACGAAGGCAGAATAAATATTTCTTACTATTTGTGCTAATAAATGCATGGTCATAATGCCAAGTGTTGTCATAACTTTTAAGACATAGAATAGAGTATAATAGTCATAATCAGATTATCGTCAGAGAATGCAAGCCACATCCATAATTGATGTCAATATACTTCACAGATCATTCTTAAGGAAGTCTTGCCCATATATGGAAAGCAGCTAATTCAAAGCATTTCATTGTTTATGATCGCGCTTTCAAGTCAACGAAAACAAAATAAAATAAACGTTTTCTTGTTTTTTTTGTTTTTACGCATAATGGTAATGCTAAATGTCATGAAAGCATTAATACATGAAATATAACATGATGATCATGATTACATTGAATATTCTACATCAAACTGCATAAAATGAAATAAAATAAAATAAAGACAACGAGTGTAGAACAACTAAGCTGAAACACATAAAAACCTGTGGGTTCTGTTTCATCTCATATATACACCCTATCATTAAAAAGAATCTATAAAATTACGATAATAATAATCCAGAATTCACTTACATGTATTTAAATAGATCAAAACAGACATCTACTATAAAAAATGAAAGTGTATATTATTACAAAAAAGTAAATAATCAAATAAATATCAATTTAAATATAAAAATTCAGAATGTTATGAAAATTATAATGCTATATATAAGATATTGTTGATATCATTAATGTCAAATATATACACTTATGATAAATAATTATTATCAAACAAGATATCAAGCAATTTAAGAAAACTGAAGAACTACATTTCAGTCGGAACGACTGAATTAGTGAAAAACTGAGGTAGTTATATGAAAAGTGCACAAGCATTTCAAGTTGCACAAAGGTATACATTGACATTCTGTTAATGTCAACATCATGCTGAAAGCCAAAATCACGCAATAATTAACTCCTAGGTGGTTCCGTATTAAAAAAGAATGCCTGAGTATACTAGCAGACATACCAAAATAATAAACATAATATGGACAAAACATACCATTGTTGCAGAAATATCAACTAAGCCCGTACTACAAAACTCAAAGTGAAAAAAGGCCCCTGGTTTACCTGGAGACTAAAAATAAAACAGCAGTAAGGAACACAGCCTGGAATCTTTGGAGAGTTACAAAAACCCCAGCAGCTAAGGAACAATTCCAAAAACTTAGAAACAATACAAAAAAGAGAGTCCTTCTAGATAAAAATAATTATTTCATACAGCTACAAAACAGGCATCAAAACAATCCCAAAAAATTCTGTCCAGGAATGAATAAACTACTCCACCCCGGCAAACCCTCCACCCCATCTCCTACCTCTACAAGTGAAGTCACAAATATACCAGATACCTTCAACATATGCTTTACAGAAACTATCTCCAGCCTTGTTCAAAAACTGCTCACATCTACCACCATTAATAGCCCCAAACCTGTACAGAGATCCAAAACAACCTTCCAAATTCAGCCCATCCCTACCAACTGTATCAAAAGGCTGCTAACCAAACTTAAACCTACTACACTACCAGCTGATGGCATCCCTGCTGAATACCTTCAGTTGGTTGCCAATTAACTTGCCTTCCCAATATACATCCTTCTAAACAGAGCAATTTCAGAAACCACTATTCCACCTATCTGGAAGACCTCTTATATCATATCTCCCTCCACAAAAGTGGCACCTCCACTGACCTCAATAAGTATCGCCCCATAGCCATCCTGTCTCCACTAGCTAAAATACTTGAAAAATGTATACACCACCAACTTATGCCATACCTACTCAACAATCAACTTCTTTCTGCCACCCAGCATGGACTGCTGCCTGTGCATAGCACCACCACTGCCCCACTTTCTTTCACAAACCTAATCAACCAAAACAAACACACAGGCAATCTAACATCTGTCATATTCTTGGACCTGTCAAAGGCCTTTGATATGGTCAACCATCTTAAACTACATCAAGCCCTTACTGACCTGGGCCTTGGTAATCATGCATTAGCCTGGTTACAGAATTACCTACAAGGAAGACAGCAAGCAGTTTGATGGGACAACAACCTATCCTCACTGCTACCCATCACCACAGGAGTCCCACAAGGGTCCATTCTAGGACCCCTTCTATTCTCCATTTCCACCAATAATCGTCACAGCATCTGTCAAGATGCAACTGTTATACAATACTCTGATGACTCAATGATAGTCTGTTCAGCCAGTAATCCTCAGCAACTACTCTTCATCACCCAAAAAGTCTTCCAAACTACCGAATCCTGGTTTCTTATATATATAAAAAAAAACTAATACTAAATACTAAAAGAAAAAAAAAAAAAAAAAAAACTTTTACTATTTAGTCCAAACAAATCAACCACAATACCCAGCCCATTTAATACTGTGTCCAGGGATGGGACTATCATCTCCCCAGACACTCGTACTCAACAGCTAGGAGTGATCATTGATAATAATCTCAAATATGATCAGCATATAAATCAGACCATTAAAAGCATCCAAAAAAAGTGGGAAGTCTATATAAAAATAAACCATTTCTAACCCAAACCACCAGGACAACTGCTCAAACTCACCTCCTCTCTACACTACTATACTCCTTATCCATTTTCTCCAACCTACCTAAAACAGAAATTGCCAAGCTCAACACCTGCTACAATCAAACTGCCAAATTTGCTACCCGTGCCCCCTACCGATCCCACCACTGCCATTCCCTAAAACAACTTGACTGGCTTTAGTTTCCTAATCTCCTAACCTTCCATCAGCTTTCCTTTGCACACAAACTACTACTACTTCCAGAAAAAACTCCAGCTCTGGCCAACTTACTAAAACTACAAACTAACCCTAGACAACTACATTCTAGTGATTAAAAACCTAATCAAGATCAGCAACAACCCTATTCCCTAATTATATAAGTAAAATTTGGAACTCCCTACCTTCTGCTATTACCTCGGCAGACTCAAAGGTTGCATTTAAAAGACTCCTCAAAGAACACTTAAAACTCACATGGATATGTTTATATTCAACCCTAGGCTGACCTCCCCAACCATACCCAGCCTCTTCCCTTATCTCCTGCTCTCGGTTTCAGAACTAATTCACTAACAGGAACTGCAGCTTTTTACACTTGCATTTATACTTGATCTTTTACACTTAATCTATATTGCCTACCACTCAGCTCTGTTGTTTCACCTACTACTATACACCTATGTCAAACTTGTACACAATAGAACTGTATAAAACTTCAAACGTTGCAACTTCCTAGAAGCAAATCTCACCTATGTTTCTTATTCTGTAATTCCTCTTACTTGTGCATTGGCTCATTCCAACTGTAAAACTGTAAAATATGTTTTTTATTCTATGTATCTATTTTAATTTTTAAGCTTATGTACTGTCTATGTAAATATGACTGCTTCTGTACACTCCTTATATTTGCTTGTAATTGATTGTGGAGCTTTTCTCCCCGGGCCTCTACTGAAAATGGACATGCATCCAGTCGGACCCTCCTGGTCAACAAATGTAAAATAAAAATAATAATATAACACAGTAAGATTGGACACCCTTTGTTACGAGCCTTAAAGTAGCTGATAAGGAGTTGGCTGGTGGCAGTGATAAGTATCTTACAGTCTCGGAAGGAGACATAGCTAGTAAATCTGTGCCACCCTTTCCTAGGTGTGTGTATAAATCAAACCTCAAAGACTATGTGTGTCAGCTACTTGGGCAGGTACACAAAGCACTGGTTGGACAGAGAGGGTGTTGGAGGTCTTGGCTTGGCCACTCAGCTGAGATCTCAACTGTACGGCTGTGCCAGTGGGGAGTCTTATTGGGGATCTGGAGAAAGAGGGAGAAAACAGCTTCAGACTGACTGTGGTCTCTGTGTACTCTTAAGGGAAACTGCACTTGATGCAGACAGCTACATCTGGAAATACTGTATATGAACCTGTTATCCTCCCAGTGTACATCCCCCCACTGGTGCCAGTGGTGAAGATTGAGGTTCCTTAATTACTGGTCCAGTGGTGGGTTGTCACATAAGCCCAGACATCTAGGTGCAAGAACAAGCACACCCCCCCCCCGACTGCCTTCAGAGGTGCGCAGTTGGACAATCCTTCAGGATCGTTGAAAATGTCTATCTGGAAAGGAATCTCAGAAACAATGGTTTTGCGGGCCTCCTCTGCCACAAGGATGGCGTCTTCCATTTGAACTCCCCATCTGACCTTGGAGGAGTTGTCTCTGCATGGATCCTGAAAAGAACACTGGGATTTAAGGGAACCACATTTTCTTGACCCCTCTTTGATTCCTGGAAAGAGGATCACTAGGGTCTATATTATAACAACGGACGATCAAATGATCGAACTCTAAAGTTCGAATTCACAAGACATCGAACAACCAGAACAGTGATTTTTCCTCCCCCCAAGGAAAAAATAAATAAATAAATCTCTGTTCCCAAAAAACTTTAAAACATTGCATAAAGTGGGGGTGGGCTGTGCCCCCCCCCACACCCCCTACTTAAATATACCAACTCAGAGATCGCACTACAGTGCCGAAAATGGCAGTGACGGAAGCGGCCAAGCGACTTCTTTCCCAAGGAAAAATTCACTTATATGCCGCTTTGTCATTTTGCCTTTTCGACATTTCAAGTTCGACCAAGATGCATTCGACAAAATGCATCTTCGGTCATCTGATAGGAACCTGATCATTACAGAGTAGAAAAGTGAATCTATATGGCAGAGAGGGTCTTTCCTTCCTGTTCACTGTGGGGAAGTGTTTCTTTAACAAATGGCCAAACAAGGACATTCCATCAAAAGGAACACTGATGAAAGACTTGATGGGCTCCACAAAATTGCATAACTCCATCCAGGCATGTGTCTCGATGGCAATGCCTGAACTTGCAGCATGTGAGGTATCCTCTGAAGCATGGGATATCAACCTCATGGATGCACTGGAAATGGATAACAGCCTGGCCATCTTTGAAGATGACCTCTTGTAGTCCTCCACAGATATTGACTCGCAAAGGGATTTGGAGAGCTCCGTGGTCAAAACCCTCTGCAGTCTCAAAGTGCGCTAAATAATTCAGGGAACCCAAGGCAAATATCACTGAAGCAAAAATGCTCTTCCTAAATCTGTCCAACACCCTTGAATCTCTGTTAGGAGATAAACAGAATAGCTTTGTTTGGCTATCTCCTTTTTTGTGGATGCTGCCACAACCATAGCATCAAAAGGAAAGTACAGTTGTGTACACTTGCCATAAATGTAGATGTTCAAGTGTATTCACTGTTGCAGTCATTACATTTGGGTTATCTGCTTGCAGTAGCCCTCAGTCTGCCTGATTATCAAAGTCTTGGGTCCTGTGTCGGTTGCTGTCTCCTCTTCCATGACGTCAGGTAGTCAGGGGTATAAAGCATGCAGCCAACGCCATTACATCAGTTTTTCTTGCCCCAGATGTCAGGTGCCCCCTTAATGGGAAGCAATTAAATATATATATACAAGGTTATACCCCCCCAACAAAAAAGCAAATACACCAAAAAGCTTTAAAGTATAGTAAAAGAGAATAGAGGTATAGCCAAAGGAAGTCAGGGGGCTGGAGGGAGGGTAACCAGGACTGCAACAGTGAATACACTCGAACATCTACACTTATGGTAAATGTACACAACTGTAGTAAGTTATTCGTGTTTCACTGTTGCAGTCATCACATTTGGGTGAATTCCCAAAGCTAAGGATGGGAGGAGGAATTTAGATAGCATTAGGACCAGCTATAAGGCCCTATAAAACTGAAGTGGCAAAGCCAGGTCTGGATTTAGAGAAAATTGGCAAATGGTAATGCTTGGTGAAAGTATGTACCCCCTGTGGGATAGGTTTTCCATGGTGCTTATAGCAGAAATGACTGCAATGGCCTATCCATTTAGAAATGGTTTGCTTTGAAATAGCCTTCCCCTCTGCCCCTGCAGCAAATGCCACCAGCAGTTGTTTAGATTTCCTTTGAGGTTTAGTTCTGTCCAAGTAAAATCTAAGTTATCTGTGCACATCTAAGGAGTGCAGTATCAGTTCCCCTTTGTGCTGTGGATTAGAAAAGAAGGTTGGCAAATGAATGGACTGATTAAGAGCCACACTGGATACCACCTTGGGCATGAAAGAAGGATTGGTCCTGAGGGACACCCTGTCTGCATGAAAGATGATGAAAGGCTCCTCTGGCATAAGGACCTGCAATTCAGATACCCTTCTTGCTGAAGTGATTGCTAAAAGGAAAGCTGTTTTCCAAGAAAGGAATTTTAACTCTGCAGTTGCAGCTGGCTCAAAAGGAGGAAGAGTGAGTTTTTCCAATACAAAATTAAGGTCCCAGGCTGGAGTTGGGGCTCTCCTGGGTGGTCTTAGGTTTTTCGCCCCTCTGAGGAACTGCTTGAGTAGTGGGTGGGAAAAGAGGGGTGGTTCTGTGTTGTAATGAGCTGAAATGGCTGAGGTGTGAATTTTGATGGAGGAAAAGGAAAGGCCCTTGTGAAGCATCTCAGTCAAGTATTGAAGAATCTGAGGTAAATTGGGCGTTGTTGCGGCCATCAATTGAGTTTGGTTCCAGGCACAGAATCTTTTCCATTTTTCAGCATAAGATTTTCTAGTACTAGGCCTCCTTGCCTCCAAAATGACATCCAACACTTGTTTACTGAGGGATGGTAACAGAGGGATTAGGTAATTAACCAGGCTGCCAGGTTCAGGGTTGGAAGCTGGGGGTGCAGAATCTGGTTCACCTGCTGAGACAGCAGGGTAGGGGTCTGAGCTAGGTGCCATGGGGCCCAGCTGTGACACACTGCGCAAGAGGGGGTACCAGTGTTGGCGTGGCCAGTCTGGTGCAATCAGTATCATCCCTGGTTTGTCCTGTTTGATCTTTAGTAGCACTTTAGAGAGGAGAGGCAGAGGAGGAAAGGCATATACTGATGGCTTTTTCCAGCTGCAGGACAGAGCATCCACTTTCCAAGCTTGTTTGTGGGGAGTCCTTGTGCAGAATTTGTCCAATTGGTAGTTCTGGGGGGAGGCAAACAGGTCTATATCCGGGATCTCCCATTTATTGATCAACGTGTTGAAAATCTTTGGTTCTAGTTTCCACTCGTGTGGGTACATGAGATTTCTGCTTAGTTCGTCTGCCAGTGTATTTAGTTTTCCTGGCAGGAATTGAGCCTGTAGATGCACTTGGTAGCTCAAGGCTGTGTTCCACAGAACCATGGCTAGTCTGCAGAAGGGGTAAGAATGGGTACCCCCCTGCTTGTTTATGTACCACATAACAGTGGTGTTTGTCAGTCTTTACCATTAATTGTCCTGGAAGAATGTGGTCCTTGAAGGCTGCCAAAGCATTCTGTACAGCTAACATTTCTTTTTGATTGATATGTAGGTGCATTTGACTTGGGTTCCATTTGCCCTGAATTCACTTCCCTGCCAGGTGAGCCCCCCATGCATAGTCTGATGCGTCTGTTGTTAGGGTTTGGGTGGCAGGGGGTAGAGTGAATGGTAGTCCCTTTTTTTGGTGGCAGGCCTCTGCCCACCAAAGGAATTCTAACCATAGACAAGGTATGACAGGAATCATTGCTTCTAGATCCTGAGAATGTTGACACCATAGGCTTTTTAAATACCACTGTAGTTTCCTCATATGCAGTCTTGCATATGGAATTAGTAGAATGCACAAGGCCATGAACCCCAAGGCTTGCAGTATTTGCCATGCAGATAGCAGGGTTTTTGTGGCCACTAGTTTGAAGTAAGTTGTCAAATGAATTTGTTTCTCTGGCATGAGGAATGCCATCTGGGAAGTTGTGCTCAAGCTTGCTCCCAGGAATATGATTTGTTGACAGGGTACCAGATGTGATTTCTTTTCGTTTATGGTGTACTCCAGACAAGTTAACACCTTTTGTACAAATGCCACATAATTCAGAAGTATGTCCTGGCTTTCTGCCTGAATTAGACAATCATCCAGGTATGGGTATATTTGAATATTTCTTTGCCTGCAAAATGCAATGACTGGAACTAGGCACTTTGTGAATACCCTGGGCGCAGTAAATAAGCCAACGGGCAGTGCAAAGAACTGATAGTACATGCAGCCTGCTTTGAAGCGTATGTATTTTCGGCAAGATTCCCTGAATGGGATGTGCAGGAAGGCTTCCTTTTAATCCAGTGTTGCCAACCAGGCATCTTTGCCTATCATGGGAAGCAACTGGTGAAGAGTTAGCATCTTGAATTTTGGAATCACCAAAAAAGGTGTTTAGGATAGACAGGTCCAGGATAGGACGCCATGAGTTGTCTTTTCTGGGAACCAGGAAAAGTCTTGAATAGAAACTTTGTCCCTTTTCCTCTTCTGGTACAGTCTGAATAGCCTTTAATCTTAAGGGAGAGAGTGCTTGCTTTTGAGCCTCTGCCCACTGATTTGGGTGTAGATCTGACCAACCGTTTGGGGTTGGTAGCATGTGGAAGTGAAATCTGTATCCTTGGGAAACCATGTTTAAAACCCATTTGTCCTGGGTAATGAGTTCCCAGTTTTTTTGCTTGCAGAGCAATCTTTCCCCCTAAAGGAGCAGTCAGTTGAGAAGTGCTTGGAAGTTTTAAAGTTAAGTCATTGAGAAAGCTTACCATAGAGGAGAGTCTTACTACTCCCCGATTTGGAAGTGGGAGCCCCCCAGTGCTTAGTCCTGTGCGTACCCTGGGACTGAAGCCTGGGTGTTCTGTTGGTTCTGGGTTTGAACTGAGAAGGCCTGGAAGAGGCAGGAAAGGACAATTTTTTTGAGTGCCAATGCCTACTAAATCTAGGAGGCCGCACTTGTAAGAACAGTTTGCATAGATTTAGCTTTTTCCTCCATCTTTTTAAGAACTTCTTCTGCTTTGTCACCAAACAGGCGGTCCTGATTTAAGGGAGCATCCAGCAATTTAGTTTTAACATGATCTGGCAAAGATTGCTCCTTAAGCCAAGCATGCCTTCTAAGTACAGACCCGGTGACAGCAGCCCTGCAAGATCCCTCTAGTGAATCAAAACCACATTGCAAAGTATGTTTTCCAACTTGTTCAGCAGAATGCATAAAATCCTGTAAATCCTTATTTTCAGCACAATCAGGAATCAACATAATTTTCTGTTTAAGCTATCCAATAATATGCTGCTGATACTTTAACATATGAAAGTGGCAATTTAAGGCCTTGATGGCTAAGGTTGCAGAAGTGTTTACCTTCTTACCCCATCTATCCAGGGCCCTGGAATTTCTATCAGAGGGGGTAGGATTTTTGGTAGTAGTAGCCTTAATGCCCTTGGGTCCCCGTGAAATGGTCTCAGGGTCCGCAGTAGGATTTTTAAAAATAAACTTATGAGAATCAGGAACCCTGTAATATCTATCAGGTTTTCTGGGAGCAGGAGGTAAAGAGTCAGGGGCCAAGCTAGAGTCCGAAAAGGCATAGTCAACAATGTCCAGCACAGGAGGGATACCTAAAGGCCTGTGTTGGGCAGGATTAAGAAATCTCTAAGCCTCTTTTTAGAATCAGAGTAATCCTGGCTTTCCCAGTGAAAATGTTCTGCAAGAGTATGCAAGGTTTCACCAAAAGAAAAATCCTCTGGGGGAAAAGCAGAGTCCTCTGCTTGAGAATCCTCATAGATAGACAAGGTAAATCCTGGTCATCAGAGGAGACAGAAATTTCAGAATCCAGGTCAGAAGTATCATAAGCAAATTCAGTCCTTGGTGTCTTAGAGGGGGGAGGTTGGCTTCCCCTGATTAAAGTAATAAGGTCTTTAGCCATTCTTATCATTTGTTTTTTAGGCACACAGGCCTGGCTATGCTTCGATTTCTTAGGCATGGTTCGAGTTTTAGGTCTAGAAGAAGAAGAAGACGGCATCGGTTTAATATGCAAGTCAGTAGGCCTGAATACACCCTCAGAAGCCGGTGCCTGCACAGCGGCTCCGGACCCAATCAAGGTAGAGACATCCGCAGGTTCCACAGATGAAGCATCTCACGGCATACCGAACTCTGAATGGGTTTCAGTAGAGGCCTGCAAATCTGAAGTAGCGGGTATCAGGGGCTGCGAAAGCACCAGAGTACCGGCGAACTGGCGACTAGCTTAGGAGAAGCGTCGTCGGCAGCTCTGGACGTAAGCGGCCTGTCTCGGTCTTTATCTTTGCGTTTTTTCATAATGTCAGAAGTCGGGTGGCTTACCGAAGACATATCTGGATAATTGAACTGAGTACCAAAATATTTAGAAGCGCAAATGTACCAACAACTAATAGTTTGTGGTTTAAATAAGACACAAAACTGACAGCGAGGTACATCGTGGTCAGGGCCTAGGCAAGGAATACAGTACGAATGAAAATCTTTATGAGGTATTTGCTTTCCACAAGAAATACAATTATTGACTTTTACTGACATCGGTTTAGAGCAAGAAAAAGTTCCCCCAACAAGGTACTTAGCTTTAGTTGAAGACTTCGGTTCTGAAACTTGAAAACGAAAATTTCAGGAGTCGGCCAACCGGCACTTGAGAACTGCTTCTGCTTTGGACACAGCACGGCAAGAATGACTGATGTAATGGCGTCGGCTGCATGCTTTATACCCCTGACTACCTGACGTCACGGAAGATGAGACAACAACCGAAGCAGGACCCAAGACTTGGATAATCAGGCCGAATGAGGGCTACTGCAAGCAGATAACCCAAATGTGATGACTACAACAGTGAAACACGAAGAACATCTCCTTTGCTACAACTGGGTCTGTGTCCTTCGGTGTATCTAAATTTGATATGGGCAACTGGGAATTGATTCAACAGAATCCGGCTCCTTCCATGCCCAGCGAGAGACTAGGTCGATAAGCTCATCAGCTGGGGGAGTCACCCATGACACAGATGGGCCTGAATCAAAAGCTTCCAGAAAAAATGACTCCTCTGAGGAGGGAGTATCAGAAGAATAGGAGTAAGGGGATTAGAGTTTGAACCCACAGGAGAAACAGGTATAGGTATAGGATTCAAAGAAGAGAGAAAGCTCAGCTCTCTTGTACGAGAGAAGGCCCTCTCCACTACCTCGAATGCAGACGGATCAGGAGAAGCTGTAGCCGGCCACATCAAGGCTGAAACCTCCAAAACAGCTAAGTACCAACCCTGCCCAGATCCATGTTTCACGAAGGTAGTCAGACCCAAGCTGTCTAGTGCTGAGGCTCCAACAGGCAAGGATGGCTCCAACAACATCAGAGTAGACCCTGGCCCCCCCAGATCTGACACTGAAACTATGGCTCTGCGACTCATCCTGATCTGAAGGAATAGGAACAGAACTAGTCAGGAAAACTGTCATAGTCGAAGACCAGGCAGTCTTCGGATCAGACACCTACTCGCTCTGGGTCTTGGATTGCAGGGCTCGGAAACCATAGCACGGATTGGAGAAGCAAATATGAATACATGGAAAGTGGAGGGAAGACCCGATGGGAGACGAAGACAGAATAATCCCCATCTGGATCAGACCTATGAGGAACTTCCTCATCATCCTATCCACTTCAGCTTTGGTGAGAAGAAGGACTTAACTAAAAGAAAAAAAAAATAACTGGAATAAAGGGAGAAAGATAAAAACAATTCAAAGGGTAGCCTACTGAAGAAAAAGCTCAAAGGACTTGCTGTTTTTTTTTTTTTTTAACCAAAATACACCAACAGCTCAAGTGCAAGAGGGTCTGCTTCCATGGTATGTTAGACTTGTGGGGCATTATGGGTAAAAAGAGAAGCTTGAGAGTTTGGATTCAAAGATCTGGAAGAAGCAGCAAAGGCAAATCAGAGACCCATCAGAGAACTCAGCACAGCTCCTCGTGGTGGCCAGCAGTGTTCCTCTAGCAGCAGAGACCAGAAAAGACTACCTTTCCAGATTTTAAGTATTTTTCTTGGCTTTTTTCGACTTTTTGTGCCTTTCGACTACTGTTTCTGCTTGTTTTATCAAAGTTTGCACTGTTTTTACTCTGTTTATACGCTAAAACTGTTTACTGCACTTGCTAGTTTAAGTTTTGCCTAAAAGTTAAACTACAGGCTAATACACTCAAGTGTACTAGCTTTTGATAGCATTTAGTCGAAAATCATAGCATTTATTGTGTTTTCTGCTTTTCTGTAAAAAAACTTGAAAAACAAAAAAAAAATATCCTTGTTTTCCATACTTTCCTAACTAGTGTTCCAGAGACCAGATTTTGCTGATCCCTGGGCTTTGTCTTGGTTCCTGTGTTTCTCCATTTTCCTTGTTTGGTCAGGGGGAAGTTTCTTTACTCACCAGTGAGAGTGGGGAGTACTGGGCTGCCTGCTTGTCCTTGGAGGAGTGGTTTAAGGCAGTAACTTGTAGTCTATTGGCCATTTTGGGTCATTTCCTGTCTTTTCCAGCCCCCTGCTATAAAGCGCGTTTTGGCAGGCTTTTCCAGCTATTGAGAACTCAGCACAGCTCCTTGTGGTGTCCAGCAGTGTTCCTCTAGCAGCAGAGACCAGAAAAGACTACCTTTCCAGATTTTAAGTATTTTTCTTGGCTTTTTCGACTTTTTGTGCCTTTCGACTACTGTTTCTGCTTGTTTTATCAAAGTTTGCACTGTTTTACTGTGTTTATAAGCTAAAACTGTTTACTGCACTTGCTAGTTTAAGTTTTGCCTAAAAGTTAAACTACAGGCTAATACACTCAAGTGTACTAGCTTTTGATAGCATTTAGTCGAAAATCATAGCATTTATTGTGTTTTCTGCTTTTCTGTAAAAAAACTTGAAACAAACAAAAAAATATCCTTGTTTTCCATACTTTCCTAACTAGTGTTCCAGAGACCAGATTTTGCTGATCCCTGGGCTTTGTCTTGGTTCCTGTGTTTCTCCATTTTCCTTGTTTGGTCAGGGGGAAGTTTCTTTACTCACCAGTGAGAGTGGGGAGTACTGGGCTGCCTGCTTGTCCTTGGAGGAGTGGTTTAAGGCAGTAACTTGTAGTCTATTGGCCATTTTGGGTCATTTCCTGTCTTTTCCAGCCCCCTGCTATAAAGCGTTTTGGCGGGCTTTTCCAGCTATTGAGAACTCAGCACAGCTCCTCGTGGTGGCCAGCAGTGTTCCTCTAGTAGCAGAGACCAGAAAAGACTACCTTTCCAGATTTTATGTATTTTTCTTGGCTTTTTCGACTTTTTGTGCCTTTCGACTACTGTTTCTGCTTGTTTTATCAAAGTTTGCACTGTTTTTACTGTGTTTATAAGCTAAAACTGTTTACTGCACTTGCTAGTTTAAGTTTTGCCTAAAAGTTAAACTACAGGCTAATACACTCAAGTGTACTAGCTTTTGATAGCATTTAGTCGAAAATCATAGCATTTATTGTATTTTCTGCTTTTCTGTAAAAAAACTTGAAAAAAAAAAAAAATATCCTTGTTTTCCATACTTTCCTAACTAGTGTTCCAGAGACCAGATTTTGCTGATCCCTGGGCTTTGTCTTGGTTCCTGTGTTTCTCCATTTTCCTTGTTTGGTCAGGGGGAAGTTTCTTTACTCACCAGTGAGAGTGGGGAGTACTGGGCTGCCTGCTTGTCCTTGGAGGAGTGGTTTAAGGCAGTAACTTGTAGTCTATTGGCCATTTTGGGTCATTTCCTGCCTTTTCCCACCCCCTGCAATAAAGCGCGAATTAGTGCAATTTAGCGCGGAGTTGCCACTGTTGCACACTAGGGCAGCGCCGGTTAAGCAGGTTTAAACTATTCGGGCTACCTAAAGTCCACTCTTCAAATTTTCCCTTAAAACTACCTTCCTCGAACTATACTACTGATCTAATCAGCGTATCCTATAACTATAAAGATCATCTCTACTTGACTCCAAGTAGACTATTCTCTATCTGTTAAACCTAGCACTTGCTCCTACAGTACTTATTACCTTGATACAGCACTCTTGTCATAGATAGTACCCCAAAAAGGCAAACCCCCATTTCTCGGTCACCCACATCACCCGGAATCTCTTTTAAAGTTTTTTTGTCTATTCCTTCTAGCATGTCAAAGGATCAGTTGCTAGTGTCCTCTCCTGCTCAGCTGGTGAACCTGGGAATATTGAGGCAATGTTACAATTGCCTCATGTACACAGACAACCCTCTCCTCCTCCCACAAAACACAAATACATGCGAGAGATGCAACTATACGGCCAAACTGGAGGCTGAGCTCTCTCAACATAGGCCTGGCAAGACCAGTCAGGAGGAGAAGGTTACCACACACACTATAGACCCAGTCTCACATAGTACCATCACAACCTCAAATCATACACATAAACACACAAAGACATACTCGGAGGCTCTGATCAAAAATCTACCAAAACAGCAGAGGCCACCAAAGCAGACACCCAAACAACCACCACCTCAGAATACAACACCTGCAAGACATAGACCTCACAGTCAGAGTGTCAAACAGTCACAGCCCTTAAGGCCAAACACAATGCCAGACACCCTAGTCATTGGTGACTCCATAGTCAGACACACTGACGTCCCGCTCACCAGACTGAGTAAGGAGAGAGTTACAGTAAGCTGCCTGTCGGGCGCTAGAATCCGCCACATAACGCAAGCACTCAGGTCTCTCAACAGCAGGTACAAATATGACTCAGTCATTGTCCACGCTGGTGTAAACGACCTGAGACGTACCTCCTTGGACTACATGAAAAGAGACATTGAGGAGCTCTCTGATTATGTAGCCCAGGCAGGTATGACCCTGACCTTGAGCAGTATCCTACCTTCACCAAGAATGATGCCACAATACAGAGATAAGATGATCAGCTTTAACAATTGGCTTAAACTCTGGTGTCATTCAAAGGGGATCAATGTCTGTCTGCCTGGGATGACATGCTGGACAAGCCACGCTGCTTCAAGGGACGGCTTGCACCTGTCACCCTGGGATTCCGGATATTGGCAAGGCTCTTGCCACCCCATAGTGCCTTTTTAGGCAAGGCTCAAATTCTAAACCTACCACCCTAGAACACAAAAAGGAAAAAACTAAGGGTAATGCTGCTCAATGCCAGAAGTCTAAATCTCAAAATGCACGACTCGAGGCCCTTCTCAGTATGGAGAACATCGATGTCTGTGCTGTGACAGAAACCTGGTTCAAGGCTCCTGAGAGCACCCCAGCATTATCAGGTTTTACCTCATATCATGCGTTCCGCCCCAAAATCCGGACAATACCAAGAAAGGAGGGGGGTATCCATATTCATCAAGGACACCCACACCTCAAGACTGGTGGCAACGCACGATGCATCGGAGATCATCCAGGTGCAATTAACCATAGGCAAGACTGCTCTGCAAATTGTAGCATGTTACAGGCCACCCTCACAAACTCAGGAACCTCACATGGCCTTCCTGAAAACACTGGAGGGGATAAATGTATCACCAAACACCATCATACTAGGTGACTTCAATTACCCTAACATAGACTGGGAACACTACTCAAGCCCAAACACCCTAGCCCAAAAGTTCCTGGAATTCATAAACTCAAATGCCATGGAACAACTAGTCACCATCCCACAAGAGGAGAAAACATACTTGATCTCGTCATCACGAACATGGGAGCACAATGTTCAACACCGAAGTATACCCCTCACTGGTGAGATCAGATCACAAACTAATCTCACTGGAGGTCCTCATCCCACCCCCACTTGAAATAAAAGACCACAGTAAAGAACTTCTCGAAGCCGACTTCACACTTCTAAAGACTAGTGTGGTCTCCTTTAAGGCCCCGAGGCGGAAAACAGTACTCAAGCCGCTGAATCACTTACAAATGCCTTCTACCAGCACCTGCAGGACTGCATGGATAAGGCAATCCCAAGCAAAACAAAGACTCTTTGTACCAAAGGCAAGCGTCCAGTCTGGTGGACCCCAGCCATAAACAAACTCTACAACAAAAGGAGGAAGCTACTACAAGATAGAGCAAAATCCTTAAAAGGTAAGACACCTTTGATCACTATAAGTAAAAAACTAAGAGCTCTCATAAAATCATCCAAAGCAAATTTTGAGAGAAAAATAGCTAAAGACTCAAAAGACAATCATAAGGCCTTCTTTAGCTATGTTAGAAACCTGGGAGGAAACTCCCAGATATGCTCAGAACTAGTTCAAAATGATGTGAAGATTACTGATCCTACAGACATTGCCAACATACTGGCTGACAGGTTCAGTGCAAACTTCTCCCCCCCAAAAGGAGAGATATCTATACCAAATGATTGCAGCCCCCCAAACATCTCTAACGCCCAAGTGAGAACTGCTCTCTCCAAAGCAAAAAACACAGCATCCATGGGACCTGATGGTGTCCCTGGCTGTGTGCTCCACGAACTCAACGAGGAATTAAACCCACAGCTAGGACAGCTGTTTAATCATAGTCTCACCTCTGGATACGTACCCAGGGAGTGGCGCACTGCAACTGTGGTCCCACTTCACAAAGGCGGTGCCTCCACCGACCCTGGAAATTACCGGCCCATTAGCTTGACAAGCCTTATCTGCAAAGCCATGGAGAGGATCATAATGGACCTCATAAATAAAGACATAGGGAATTTGCAGACTTTGGATCCAACCCAGTTTGGCTTTGTCAAAGGCAGATCATGCCTTTTAAACTTGGTTGACTTTTTCGAAACAGTCACCAAAGCCATTGATGAGGGAAAGGCAGTCCATACAGCCTACCTCGATCTGGCGAAGGCCTTCGATACAATACCCCACTCCGGTATCATTGAAAAACTCATCAGCTTAAATGTTAACCCAATACATCACAAGATGGGTTGCAAACTGGCTGAGTGACAGAACCCACAGGGTCAGAGTTGCTGGCGCCATGTCAGACTCAAAGCCTGTCACAAGTGGTGTCCCACAGGGCTCAGTCCTGGGCCCACTCTTGTTTGGCATCTACTTTTCCGAAGTACAAGCAAACACAGGAGGGTTATGGCTGACAAAGTTTGCAGATGACTGCAAACTGGGCGCCATAGTCGAAAACACATCTGACACAGATATCCTTCAGAAGGGTCTCACAGAAACGGATAACTGGTGCCAGAGCCATGGCCTAAAGTTAAATGCCAAAAAATGTATTGTCATACCCTTCGGGAAAAACAAGGTTACCCCTAGCTACCATATAGGTGGCAATCCACTGAGCACAGAAGAAGTTATCAGGGACCTGGGGACCCAGGTTGACAGTAGCCTGTCTTTAGACACCCATGTAGCTAAAGTAGTTAGGAAGACCTTCTACACTGCCCACCTTATCATGAAGGGATTCACATCTAGATCAAGGGAGGTCATAGTCTCCCTATACTCATCACTCATCAGACCAATGATTGAGTACAATGCCCCATTCGGAATGTATCTGACCCGACACTTGCAGCAGCTGGAGAGGCCACAAAGTTCCTCACCAAAAGGATAAAGGGTCTCAAAATCTGTCCTATGCTGCCCGACCGAAAGAACTCCAGCTCTATTCAGTCGCTTACCGCTTGCTCAGAGGTGACCTTTGCCTGACATACAAGGCCATGTCAAACCCAGATTTGATGAATATGCTTCACCTCAAAAATCTAGATCCGTCAGAGCCACAAGGGCGGGAGACTTAAACCTCGACACGGCTATTAATAGGACGTGCTGGAGGGATAGATTCATCACCCAAAGACTCCCTATGCTGTGGAACAAAATCCCAGTATATGTGAGGCAGAGCACCTCGCTGGCCTTGTTCAAGAGAAATCTTGACCAATGGATGGGAGATCGCAGATATACCCCAGGGATTACCTCAGTGTCACTGCTCGACAGAGGCACAGCAAAATAATGGGTATAGTTCCCTATACTAAAGGGGTGGCGTAAGCCACAAAACTATGGGCTAGGCTTGTAAATGCCCTCGGGCAGATAGCCTAGTATGAACCTATGAACCTATGACAACATCATATCAAAGGCTATAGCCATAAATTATGTACCTACACATGAATTGCTTCAGCAATACCCATATTTATTGGGACGTGACATGATGAAGTATTTAGGAGTATGAATTAAAAAGGTTCTGTTATGGCAGCTAAGGATATGTGGGAACACACTAAACAAAAAAATAATACAAAAACTGAGCAAATGAGAGCTTTTTTTTATGAATATCGACAGTGTGGTATAAGCAGTGAAAATGTTGTTAGTCCCTTTAGTTTTCTATACAGGTCAGGCATTGGGCATTTTTTTTTTTTTTATCAACCAGCGAAGAAGTTGTAGACAGTAATTAATAAAGAGTTGAAGGAATTTATATGGGAAGGGAGGAAGGCAAGTTTTAAGTGGAATAAATTGATCCTTCCAATAGAACATGGTGGCTTAGGATTACCTGGTTTGAAGGGATATTTTAGAGCTATATAATTAAGGCTCATACATATAACACAAGAAGAAAGCTGTAATTTAAAGTAGAAAGGGATGATGATGAAGCAAGAGGGAAATTTCAAGAAATAAGGAGAGAGTTGGATTTTGGATGCAGATCCTTATGGAGAATAACCACAGCCAAACAGAATATCACATTCTTAAAGGAGCAGAATATATTCTAAGAACTAAGCTAATATTAGAATGGAGAAATAGATTCTACTAATTGGGATGACTGCAATTAAAGAATTCGGAAGATGGGGATGAAATTTATTTGCTGAAAACTGGCAAAGGAACCAAGGTATTGAGAGCAAACTAGAGAGGGAAAGGTAATACATGGGATGAAGCCAAGAAGCTGTTTGGACTGCATGCCAGACAGTGCCTTCCCCATCAGGGATTGTTATCAGAGTATATGCAAACAGAAAGGGATAGGAGAATCCTAAGTGAAAGACATGCTCTGATAAAGTTTTTAGTTGAACCTAGATCAGAGGTTGCTGTTAAAAAGGGATAATTAGTAGGGCATTTAAAGTACTGCATGTGCACGATAACTACAGGAATCAATCAGATGAGGTTAGAAAAGACTGGATAAGCAATTCACAAGGAAATAACAGCAGGACATACATATGGCTCCGAAGTATGCAACAAAGTCTAGAAGGTTCATGATTTTTGCTTGGAAGTGTTTGCACAGGTGTTTTATACTGCAAGCAGACTGCAAAGAATTTTTCCTCGGGTAGATGGCAACTGTTGGAGGTGTGACAGAGAAGAAAGAGTTAACTGGGAAGATATGTTTGGGAGTGTAATGACTTGGCAATCTTCAAAAACTCCATAGAGAAGACTCCATCAGAAAATGCTGGGTAAGCAATATGATTTAACTAACAAATTTTTTTTTTTTTTTTTTTTTTGAGCTGGGCTGCAAGATCTGAATTGCCTAGGCATAGCAAGGCCTTGCTAAATTTAATTCTTATGGCTGCCAAAAAGCAATTACTAGAAAATGGAAATCAAACTATAAACCAACTGTATTTGAAGCACTGAATATTGTAACAGAGATAAAAGACTTGGAGGTGGGATCTTTAGAAAAGGGTAGGAGCAAGTTATATAGAAAAAAAGTAGAATTTGTGGGAACAATACATGCAGAATAATGTTATGGAGGTGGAATGACATTTAAAGGAAAGCAGGATTTGAGCAATTTATGTAATGTTGGACTGAGGATAGTTATACAAAAAAAAAAAAAAGACATGCGATGCATAACATTTGTAACTAAGAACATGTTAATATAATTTTTTTTCTTTTATATAAATGTATACCTCTCAAGTGTACCTCATTACGAGGAACGTACCTCATTTGGGGTCTTAAAACGTTATGTTCTTCGAAGTTCCACATTAAAAGGCTCTGTCACACATTCAATGTTAGGAATTTTTTTTAACTGCTTTCCATGGTAAATTGAAAAGAATCACATTACCTCGTTAAAAGGTCTTTTTCATAAGTAAAATCAGCATATTTTAACCATCCTATTACCTTCCTAGTTGAATTTGTTAGTAAGCTGTTAGTATGTGTTCAACATTTTGCCCATTTGTTCCACATTATGAGGGCTAGTGTTTCTCATTTTGGAGATGGAAGGTTGAGAGCTATGTATAAATATGTGTTTGCTTATTTCTTAAGACTTAAGTGATAATTCAATAAAGGTATTAAAAAAAATTAAAATGTGGCACCACATAAGTGAAACATGTACTTCCTTCCTGAGTTTAGAAAGCTTGTAAAACTGAGTATCTTACAAGTGCAACCTTTAAAAACATGTATGACATAAATTAAAGTGGCTTAGTTTACAACTGTTGATTTTATACATAACAAAATGAACATAGAGAAACACATCTAGAAACAGATTTTATTAATTTCTAAAGTTAATAAATTAAATTGGTTTAGATTTTTTTCTGCTCAATTTTCCACCTACACATTTTTGGAGTTGAGTCGCTAATCTAAGCAATAATCCTGCAGTATCATTTTTCTCACATTTTCCACTTAGGTGGATATAAAAGATCCCACAGCGCTTGTCAAAAACAGTAGGGGAAGTTCCCCAGTACCTTGGCAAACGTTCCCCTAGTCAGTATGACTACCACCGCCAGTCTCCACTAAAGTTAGGTCGTTGGCCTAGTGGGACTAACCTAGTCAACAAAATGTAAATATATAAATACACTCCGCTTTCTCTTAAATACATCCTCCTCTATTAACTGTTAAACCTACTGCTGATCTAATCACCTTTTCCATATTTTCATTTATCAGTTATTCTTCTCCCTAATTAATCCAGTCTCTCTTACAGAGAGTGGGTACGATGAAAACTGTAAAGTGCAAAGTATCTTTTTTCATTACATCATATATAACGACTCCATAATTCCTAATTTGTATATATTATACATGTTTTTTTCACGTTTTTGAGGTCTTGATACTTTACATTAAAATGCCTATTTCTACTCTGAAACTGTTTTCTGTTTACCTTTTCTGAAATGTAAATCGGTCTTCTTGCTTTGTTTCTGTTGTAACTCCTGGGCTGTGTCTGAAACGGGTCCATTTTGGATCAGTCCATTACTATAGTTAACAAAACAAATGAATGAATAATTACAGCAGGATACTTGAGATGCTGACTGATTTTTGCCATCCATGGTATAGTCCAACATATAAATTATGGATGCTGACTGATTTTTGCCATCCATGGTATAGTCCAACATATAAATTATGTAAAGATGTATGCTGTCTAGGTATTAATATAATGGTAACAGTGTGGTAATAAATGTTGCTGTTTGTATACTGACCTATATTTTCATGTACTAAGTTATTACAGAACTTAAGCTGCATAAAATACATTTCTAAACGCTGTTACCAGTTTGTAACAGCACACTGTAGTAAATAGTCAATACCCAGTTACAAAATTATAAATACGTCAACAAAAGGAGATTAACAGTTATACATAATTTGTTCATGAAACCTAAAATCTAAACTTTGACATGATTCATCAACAGACAAGGCACTCTTCCTGCCGACAATGGGGAAATGGGATTCTTATGGAATGGTTCACTTCCTGCATTGAAAAGAAACAACAAAAATAATGCAATAAAAATGTATGTCATAAGAGATCACTAAAAGAACAAATTAGATCATGGTTTCCACAGCAGGTCTGACTGAAAGGGGAATGGATAAGGCTCCAAATGATACTTCCCAGCGTGACTAATAGCATTCAGCAAAAATCACACAAAAATACTGCATTCCATCCTAAATTTGTACAATTCTAAAATCATTATCTTTTACACAGTTCAGTAACTTCTTAAAAGAGAATGAAAAGGGATAATCTCATCATCAATGTTTAGCCTTAAAGTGCTTGGTTCTCCAGTCCTTTTATTACATCGGGGTGCTTTCTCTGTGGAGTCTGCATAGGTTTTCACCAGATGCTGCAGTTTCTTCTTAAATCGCAGGATGCGCTACAGGAGAAGTAAAACGTGCTATAGGAGAAGTAAAACGTGCCATAGGTGAACTAGTAATCCTAATTACCTGTAGGTAACAATATGGGTGTGTCTGTGGTAGTGCGTATGTGCATCCTGTTATGGGATGGTGCCTCAGGTTAATTTCACTGTTTTGTAGTTTCTGACTGCCAGAACAGGCTTTAGCTCTCCACAACCTTGAACTAGATTAGCATGTTATCAGAGAAAGAATGAACAAAATGATCAATTTTGCTAAACATCTGTGGCTGCACTCAATAGTTTTCATGGTGTAAAAATGCTTTGAAGAGAAACCTAACAGGAAGTCAATCACTGTCAGCAGGTACTGATTTTACTCCAAAGGCACTTGGTAGTTACAAATGATCAACCACCTTTCAAAGGGAAACTAATCGGTCATGTTTTGTGATATTTTTTCTTCTCAACAACCCACATAAATGGACACACTGCATTTAGTTCAGTCTAACGGTATACTTTATTTTCAAACAGTTTTAAAAATTCATTTAACTATTTATAAGATAAAAAATCTTTTTTTGCAATGGAAATGTTTCTTCTATATTATAGCAATAACCCATGCCTGGCTGTGGGTAATGCTGGATTTACCCACGGTTGGTGTGGTTTGGTCTCGAGGGCGAAGCCCGAGGGACCAAACAAAGCCAACCGTGGGTAAATTCATCATTACCCACACCCAGGCGTGGGTTATTGCTATTATACAATGACATTATTTAAGAAAAAAAATTACTTTTCTTAAATAATGGCATTGTATAATGCCTCCTTACTGCCCTTCCGCAGCTGTCTGGTATTCCCCGGCAGTTCTGATGTACTGCGCATGCGTATGTCTACGCAGTACATCAGAGATGTGGGCAAAAGCAACAGAGAAAGCAAGATCTCCGTTGCTTTTTACTGTTTCGCTATGTTAAATGGGTTTAACATAGCAAGACAGGGAAAGCAAGATCTCTGTTGCTTTTACACACTGTGTCGCTATGTTAAAGGAGTTTAACATAGTGAGACAGCTTTAAAATAAGCAACAGAGATATTCCGTTGCTTATTTTAAAGCTGTCTTGCTATGTTAACCCCATTTAACATAGCGAGACAGGTTTTAAACAAAAGCAATGGAGAAAGCAAGATCTCCGTTGCTTTTTACACTATTAAGCTATGTTAAAGGAGTTTAACATAGCGAGACAGATTTTAAAAAAGCAACAGAGATCTCCGTTGCTTTTTTTAAACCTGTGTCGCTATGTTAAACTCCTTTAACATAGGGAGACAGTGTTTTAAAAAAGACTTATACTAATGGAAAAAGTCCGGGCGACCGGACCTTTTGCCATTAGTATAAGTCGATTTACAAAGTGCACGCTGGCCAATCAGCGTGCACGTTTTGGAATATTAATGGGGGGGTCATGGTATCATCATAAATAACTCTTACAGATAACAGATAGCACATTTATTGGCAGTACAGCCAGATATACTTGAGATAACAGATCAGGTCACATACAGCCTACTTAACGGTAACTTTATCAGCTGCCCAACCCATACAGCAGTACAGTAGAATAGGACCTAAAATATCAGGTAATGACACATGATACATCATAAGCGGATAAGAAGACAGTGACAAAACGTTGGAAACAATTTGAAAGGCCAAAGGTAGAGGTAGTAGTGAAGGTCTTACAATACTGAGAAGGGGATGAGTAGACATTGGGCTTGGACTGAAATTAGTTAAGATGAACAAGAGAAGGCAGTGAAGCAGGGATAAGAAAACAGACTTGCCAGAAGAGGCAAGAAAGGACAAGAGATAATGAAGAAGAAAGGGGAAGGATAAGGAATGAAAGTTCTAAAAATAAGGGAAGAAAAGGTACTGAGGTTAGCTATGGCTCCGTGGGAAGGAAGTGGGTTGAGAGGGGAAGATAGGGTTGTACAAACTGCATATATTTGATTTGTTTAGGGGTAAAGTTTGGATTTAAATGATAAATGAAGAAAAGCTACCTGATAAACAGGGCAAAGTATTAGACATTAAATGTGCAATGGGGAAGGAATCTGAGAATCTAAAATTAAGAGACAAAAGAAACAGTAACGGCTTAAAAGTGCCATTGCATGGTTGGAGATAGTCAGGAAGTATAGTAAAGCTTGTTTCTGAAATAAAGAAATGCTGTTATTCCTGAGGCTGGGTTGTGCCCAATGTGTAATTAGTTAAAGGATATGTGAAAACTCAAATTATTTTGTTTTTGGAAAATGGACCAACCAGCAGAAAAAGAAGCACACCATAAATGAGGATTGCATAAGAACTGTAAAATGCTTTAATACCGTTCATTGTTTGTTGCAAAAGAAAAAAAAAAGAAGTCTGGTTCACATGCCATATTCATGTGTGTGTGCAATGCAAGCCAACCCCACATCAATTTACCCCCTACTGCTCACCTCCAGCAGTTCAGAGGTTCATAATTTTTTACTAGGCTAACAACTACTAAGGCCCTTACAAGCCTAGCCATGCACACCAAACCCATTTGGATCCGGAGTATCAGGATTGTCCTATACTAGGGGGCAAGTTAGTAGGAAGCTAACAAAGGGATTTGTACAGGGGTGTCAGTTAGGTTAATACTTTTCTTGTTGAAGGCCTGTGTCCATAATGGACATGGGGGCCAGACAGGGGGTACACTTAACAATTTACCATCCAATTGTCAATGTTTTGTTTGAATAATGTCTGGGATGACCGCTGTTTTACAAGGTTGGAGAGCCTATTCCACAGTGCAGGGATCCTTTAGGGCACATATCTGTCTCTCCAGCACTTTCTGTTTATGCCACAGCCCTATATCTAGTGTTTCTGGTGCTGTTTGTTTTGTGCATGTGTAACAGATCCATCAGGGTTGGGTCTGAGAAAGCCATGTAAGCCTGGCAAAGATCCTCTCTGAGCAGTATGTAGGAGAATGAATATAGAGACACAGCCTTTAGGTGATCAGTGCAAGACAAAATATTCATGCCCTGAATTCTCCTGGTGAGAAACCTTTGTGGGTGTTCCAACTGATACAAGTGTCTGGTTAGATACATTCCAAAGGGGTCATTGTACTAAACGACAAGTCTGACAAGGGCCATGTAGAATGGTACTATAACTTCTTGGGACCTTACCTATAAGTTGGGTGACACAATGATTTTCTTACCATTTTAGCTACATGTTGGTCAAAGGTCAGATTGCTGTATACATATGTTCCCAGATCCATTACTACTGGGTTGACTCTTGGCAGTGTTTTCCAATGAAGTAATTAACTTGGATTGACAGTTTCCCAAAGGCATCATAATGTATTTTTTTGGCACAGAGTTTTAGGCCATGGCTTTGGCACCAGTCATTTGTCTGGGTTAAGCCCTCCCGCAAGATGTTAGTGACTTGAGAGAAATCTATAGCACCTCCCAATTTACAATCATCTGTGAACTTAGTGTTCCAGAGGCCTTGGAATTTAGCCTTGACTTCCAAGAAGGAGATGTTAAAAACAGCAGCAGGCCCAGCAGAAAGCCCTGGGATACTCCATTGGTGACCAGTCTCTTGGTGGGGATGGCCTCACCAATCTTGATTTCTAGGGTCCTGTCTTTGAGCCAGATATCAATCCAGCAAGTTATATAAGGATTTATGTCTAGCCCAGACAGCTTGTTAACAATGCCTTAGTGAAGTACTGTATTAAATGCTTTAGTCAGGTCAAGATACAAGGTATGCACTTGTTTTAACCTTGTCCACTAGCTTGGTGACGTTTCAAAGAAGCCCACTAGGTTAAGGAGGCAAAAACTTCACTTAACAAAGCCAAATTAAGATGGATCCAGCGCCTGTAATTTGAAAATGTCCTTATGTATCATTTCCAGGACAATTCGTTCCATGACTTTGCATATTACGCTCTTTAGACTGCTAGGTCTGTAGTTCCCTAGGTCACTCGCCCATGTTGATGACCACCAAATCCAGTATGTTTGCTTCTGTGGTTGGAAAATGCACCATCTGTTCCAGCCTGATTGTATTAATAAATTCCAGGAAGCACTGTGCCTGTGAGTTTGGGGTAGTGTAAGTTTCCCAGTATATAGAGCGGTAGTTAAAGTTACCCATGAATAGGGTGTTTGGTTGGATGGTGATATTCTCTAGTATGTTTAGGTAAGAGTTGTGAGAATTGGGGGCCTATATGGTGACCTGTAGCTATCCACGATATGGTAAGGGAACTCGTACATGGTGACTTGCATCTGGATGAGCTCCATGGTAACATCTTGTTTAACCAACTTGGAGGTATGTTTGTTGCCAATGTAGATTGAGGCACCTCCAACTCTGGCCCCACTCTGTACTGTTGTTGGTCTACATGTGTGGAAAGCACTGCAGTCTTGCAGTGATGGAGTACTTTCTACAGCTTTAAACCAAATCTCAGTCATGGCACAAATGTCTACATTCACCAGAGTGAGAACAGCTTGAAGTGTGTGGAGTTTTTTGTTTAGGCTCCTATCATCGAGTAGTAACACCTTAAGGTTGTTTGTAGACATTTCCATTATGCTGGCAATTCTGTCATTTTGGCATTTCTTAAAAAAATCTCTAAAGGGGTGAATAAAGTTTTAGCCATCCTTGGCAAATCAAAGGGGTCTACTGACCATGTCCTCCCATGCTGGATCCCCCAGAAGTGACACCAGAAAATAAGCCAATTATTAAAATCAATCATTTTATCTTCATACTGTGGCATCATCTTTGGTGAATGTAGAATGCAGCTCAATGCAAGATTCATACCGGTCTGTGACACATATTTCAACACATCTATTATGTCTCTTTATACACAGTCCAGTGAGATACATCTCAGGGCATTTACACCCACATGGACTATGACAGAATCATAAAGGTACCCAGGGTGCAGTGCCTTCAGTGCATACATGATATTAAAGATCCTGGCTCCAGGTAGGCAACTAATCATTATCTTCTCCTTGTCTAACCTGGCAGGTGGGTCATCTGTGTGTCACACAAGTGAGTCCCCAATGACAAGAATATTAGCTAAAGTACATGCTCGCCTTATGGGCTTTTCCCTTCGGGGACAAATGGGTGTAGGCTTATGTGATATGATTGGTGTTGCTTTTGGTGTGTGTTGTAGTGACTGCTGAAGAGCAGTGTTGTCGTTAGGCAGCATTGAAGGTGTTTTGAAATTTGGGAATGTTTCTTTTAAGTGCCTCAGCATAGGACAATCTGTGTTGTATGGTGAGTGGTAGGAGCGAGGGATGTATTGTGAGTATTTATTATTTATTTATTTATTTATTTATTATTGGCGGCCACCGTAGTGCAGCTGTTAGCATTGCCGCCTCACAGCAAGAGGTTCTCCAGTTCGATTCTCGGCTGGGGTGCTTTCTGTGCGGAGTCTACAAGTCCTCCCTGTGGTCGCGTGGGTTTCCTCCAGGTGCTCCGGTTTCCTCCCACATCCCAAAGACATGCTATAGGTGGATTGGACAATCTTAAAATTAGCCCTAGGTGTGAGTGTGTGTGCCTTCTGTGGAAGGTTGGGCGCCGGGCTGGCAACTCGACACTGTAAAGAACTCCACTGCCAATCATGAGCGGACACGTGATCCGCTGTGGCGACCCCGAACCGGGAAAAAGCCGAAAGAAGAAGAAATCAACCGGGTTAGTCCAGCTGGGCTTGTGGCCCATTTTCAGTGGAGACCCGAGGAGAAAAGCTCCGGTACGTAGTAAAAAATCAGAGATTTGGAACATTACAAATATAAAATTTAAAATACAGACATTTGCAACATTACAAAATATAAGTAGAGAGTTTTGTCAAACTTGGAAAAGGCAGAATTACAGAATGCTGCCACATTAGTAATAGATAATGTGAGTATCATGTCAATATTAGTATGTACAGGAAATAACAGTTTTACAGCAATATATACAGTGCTTTGCAATTAAGAGGGTGTCAGTTTGAGAATATGTGTAAGACAGGCTAGAGGGTGGCATGCAAATGAAATCATTTGGAAAGATGTAAAGAGAAAGACCTATGACATATTGTTACATTTTTGCAAAGAAAAATGATACAGGTGTGGAGTTTGTGGTGTGGGCGTTTTAGGTGGGAGCATGTGGAGGACATTCCCATTTGGAGGCCAAATGGGACAGAAGCATGGCTTTGTAGTTGTTATGGTCTGGTATGTTACGTAGTGGTGTGGGGAGAGCGTTCCACAGTTTGGCTATGGTGTGGGATAGCAATAGTTGGCCAGGTGAGTGTAGGGGTTTGTGTACATGTAGGAGGTTTTGGCCTTTGGATCTCAAGGTGCGGCCAGGTGTGTAGGGTGTTAGAGATTTGACAAGAGAGGGGCATTCTGTTGGTTTAAAGATGAGTTTGTGGGCTGTTGTAAGTTATAGGTATTTTAGGTAGTTGTGGAGTTCAAGCCAGTTTAGGGTGTGAAGAGAGTGGCAGTGATGGGAGGAGTTCTTAGAACTGGTTGGAAATTTGCAGATTTTGTTATAACAAGCTTCGAGTTTGAAACGATGGCCAAGTTACAGGTTGGAGAGTAGGGGAGCAATGTACAAGAGAGAAGGAAGGTAGATGCAAGGGTTTGATGGGAGGAGGGAGTAAGGTAGCAGTTATGTCTGTAGAGGAGACCGATTTTCTGGTGGTTTTTTTTGATTGCAGAGAGGATGTGGGAATCGAATTTTAGGTTTTCATCAATGGTAATGCCAAGTAGCTTGGTACTAGGAACGATTTCTAGAGGGAAGTTATTGTGGCTTTTGATGGAAAATTGGTTCTTGTTGAATTGGGAGGTTTTGGTAGGAGTGAACATCATTAGTTTTGTTGGCATTTAGGGCTAGGTGATGAGATTGCATCCATGATTCTGCTTTGGAGAAGGCTATTTGGGTATTAAGTAGAAGTTTGGAGGGGCAGGAGGCTGAGCAGATGATGGTGGAATCATCAGCATATTGGATGACTGAGGCGTCAGGGATGGAGTGGTGGAAATTGTTGATGAATAAGTTAAAGAGGAGTGGGCCCAGTACTGATCCTTGAGGAACTCCTGTGGGTGTAGGTAAGAAAGGGGAGGTTGATTCTTTCCATTGTACAGTCTGATGGCTCATGGAAAGGTAGCTGGAGAACCAGGCTAAGGTTGAGGGAGATAGGTGCAAGTGTGAGAGCTGGGAGAGGAGTAGGGAATGGGAGATTGTGTTGAATGCCTTTGAGAGGTCAAGAAATAGAGAAGATATGTATTTGCCGCTATCACGTGCTAGGGTGATTGTTTAAAGTAAGGAGAGGAGGGCCGTCATGGTGCTGTGGCTGGGACGGAAGCCATGCTGGGTGGGAGAGAGCAGTTTGTGCTGGGTTAGGTAGGACATTAGCTGAGAGTGGATGGTTTTCTCCAGAATTTTTGAGAGAGAAAAAAGTTTAGCTATGGGTCTGAAGTTGGTAGTGTCTGTGTTCTTACCACCTTTGTGGAGAGGGATTATGTATGCATGACGTCAGATGGTAGGTACATAGGATTCCTGAACTGATCTATTTATGAGAATGGATATGTGATAGGCTATTGATTCAGCTGATATTTGAAGAAAATTAGCTGGAAGGTTGTCAGGGGCATTGCAGCATGGTTTTAGCCTTTTGGAGTAGTCGTTTTATAGTGTTGGTGGAGACAGGTTTAAGAGGGAACAGGGGGGAGAAGGAGGGTGAGAGGGGAGGTTTGGGGGGGCAGGGTGAGGGGGTAGCATTGTTGGGTGGGTTGAGGAAAGTGTAAGATAATTTAGCTATGCAATCTATGAAAAATGTGTTGAATTCAGTGGCTGTTTCAAAACTTAAGAGGTTAGGATTGGGGCAGGGATTGGTATTATTACCGGGGTTGAGTACTGAGGAGATGGATTTCCAGAATTTCTTTGGGTTGTTTGAGTGCTTGGACTGCAGTAGTAGTTTTTGCGATCTTTTGTTATTGATTTTTTGGCTAGGTTACGTAGATGTTTATATTCTTGGAGGGTGTTTATATATTTTTTTGTTTTTGGTAGTTTCCACTTTTTGTTTCACTGATTCATTATTAGTTTCTTGGGATAGCCAGGGGCAGTTTTGATGCATTTGGTTTGGAGAGGGGCTAGTTTGTCAAGTACGGTAAGGAAAGTTTGGTTAAAATATGAGACAGCGTTGTCTACTGGGAGGCTTTTTAGTGGAGACCAGTTAGTAATATTAAGACATTCAGAGAAGATTTTGGGGTTGAAGGAAGATAGGTTACGGGATTGCTTGAATAGGTGTTGTTTTTCTATGTGAGAGGATAGGTGGTCTATGAAGGCTGGTAAGTGGTCACTTAGGGGGTCTGGTATTATACCGGATTTGAAAATATTGTTGGGGTGGGTTGTTAATATCCAATCTAAGATGGTACCACAGGTACCATGTTTATTTGGCCTGGTTGGGAGGTTTATTAGTTGGGAAAAATTGTAGTGGTTGATTGATTGAGTTGGGGTATCTAAGAGGAAGGGGGCCCAGTTAATATTTATGTCACCTAGAATGTAGGTTTCATTTTTGGTGTTTGAGCTAAACCATGAGAGGATGTCTACTAGAGTTTTGGTATTGTCTCCAGGTGGGATGTAGATGGAGCAGATGCAGATGGATTTGTAGTTGTTAAGTTTTAAGAAACCCACGGTCAGTTCTGCATTGGAAAAAGTTTGGATGGAGTTGGTCAGAGGAGTAAAAGTGAGAGTGGAGGGGTAGATAATAGCTATGCCACCTCCTTTTCTATGAGGCCTATCATTGCTAATGATATGGTAGCCTGGGGGGAGGATTTTATCATCTCTGATGGTGGGTTTTAGCCAGGTCTCAGAGACTGCAGTTATGTCTGGCTGTTTGTGATAGAGCCAGGTATATAGGTTGGGGATTTTATTATGGAGGCTTTGTGCATTTAGGGTCATGAGGCGGATAGCCTTGAGTTTGTGTGGATTTGAATTTGGATTGGGGTGGGTAATGCTGGGGCTTGGACCCTGGTTAGGGTGGATGTCACCTGAGAGAGAGAGTGAGATATGGGGGAGGAGCTGACTGAGGAGGAGTAGAGAGGATAGAGAAATATGATTTTGCTGGGGGAGGGTTTTCTTTGATAAAGCAGTTAGAGTAGGGTGAGGTGTTGGTAGGGTGGGGAGTATAGTGGGTTTGAAAAGATGGGATGGGTTGGAGAAGCAGAGTTTTGGGGAGATGTGTGAATATGGAGGTGGTGTATGTGGGATGCTTTAGGTGGTAGTATGTGTGGTTAGATTTAGGCGTGTGTTGGTGTGGAGGGTAAGTTGGGTAATATAGGTTAGTGATAACAGAAGGGTAGTTAGTAGTAGAGTTTGTAGGGGGAAGGTTGGCATTGTTATATGGGCGTGTGAGGAGTGGAGTGTGTATGGGAGAGGGCGAGGTGTGTGTGAATTGGTTTGTGTATGGGAGTGGGAGGGGTTTGGTATAGGGTGTTTATGATTGGTGTAGGTGTTGAGGGGGTGTGGTGTGAAGAAGTATAAGAGTAGGTGCAGTAGGAGTGGGTGGGATTTGGGGGTAGGGTAGGGGAGCGGAGTGAGCCCATAGGTTGAATGGAGCGGGATAGAGCAAAAGGAGAACCAACAGCAGAAAAAAAGTATCAGCAACTGCTGTTTAAAGTACACCAGCAGCCCTTTTCAGAAAAACCCTGTCACAAATCATACTCCATTTGATTTTATAAATCAGACTGGTTATTACCACAATTTTTATGGGAACACATACATTCCTTTTTGTCATTATTATTATATATATATTATGTATATAATATTGTCTTTCATGTTTATTATTTAAAAATAGGGGACATAGTGGTTTCACTAATATTTTTGTCAGCATATTTATTTATTATAGTAGTTCTGTCTTATGTATCACAATCTTAGATATTATAGCTTCCTATGTTAGGTTTTTGGTGACATGGATTATTGTTTTAATGTACAACCTGTTCAGGATCTATTTATATTAATGATTAACCTTAACACATTTATAAAATCATTGTTCAGGTATTTGATATATCTTTTTATCAGCTCATGTATAAATAATAGGTTGTGGGAACATACCATGGTTTCATTGGTGGAGGTTACTTATAAATATGTATCTATTGAGTGATTATGTATGTCCATTTATTCACACTGAAGAAGGCATGGATTTGCCGAAACCGGTCTGTGGTTAATAAAGTTTTATCACTCTAATTTTCAGTTTTTGTGCTCTGTTCGCATACACTAACTGCTGGCCAACTGTGTTTTATACTTGGTACTTTCCGGCTGTGCAGAACCTACGTGCACAGCATTTTGGTTTGAGAGGAAATAAGCCTATCTGGGAATATGTTACCCCATTCCCTGTCTTGACAGCCCACCTGCGTTGGCATTGCTGACCACAATATGCTGTTGCACTGTCATATCATATGCCTGCAATCCTATGGTCCACCTTAATAACTTGGCATTTTGCTGGCTGGCTCTATGTAGCAATGTTAATGGATTGTGGTCTGAACTACAGTGAATTTCCTACCATACAGATAAGGCAGAAGTTTCTGCAGTGCCTATACTATGGCTAGATATTCCTTTTCTCCAGCTGCATAGCATTCCTCTCTGGGATGGAGTGTCTGGCTGAGATATACCACTGGGTGCTTTTCTCCCTCTGAGGAAACCTGGCTAAGTACAGCCCCCATCCCATGATTTGAAGCATCCACCTGCACAATAAATTATTTCTGTAATCTGCACTGGCTAACACAGGGGGTCCTCCCAAAGCTCGTTTAAACTTCTGGAATGCCTGCTCACATACTGAGATCCACACTACCTTATCTGGCCAGTTTTCCCTTGTCAGGTCGGTGAGGGGAACAGATATGGTACTATAACTGGGGACAAACCTTCTATAGTACCCCGCGCTCCTGCTAGGATACTATCTACCAGCCTCTGGAGAGTCGCTGAGGCATTTTTCATCCCAAAGGGCATCTTCGTGAACTCATACAAGCTGAAAGGAGTCACAAAGGCTGACCTCTCTCGAGCATTGGGAGCCCCAGCATTACCCTTAATTGTTAAGATCAATTGTGGTCAGATACTTGGCCCCACCCAGCTTCTCTAGGGCTTCATCTGTCCGAGGCACAGGGTAAGCATCTGACTCTGTGTGATTATTTAGTTTCCTGTAGTCCACAAGAACCTGGTGCTGCCATCCTTCTTTGGTACCAGCACCACTGGGGGGGGTGCCCAGGGACTGCTCGACTCCTGGATTACTCCTAGTTCCAACATCTCCTGCATCTCCTCCCTCAGAGTCTGTCTCACTCGTTCAGGCACCCTGTAAGAGGCTTGCTTTATAGGTCTTTGGGGCCCTGTATCCACATGGTGCTGCATCAGATGGGTACACCCTGGTTTCCCAGTGAACACGTCCCCAAACTTTTGCAACACTGCTCGGACTTCTCAAACCTGGTAGGGGATAGCCGATGGGACACTGCTACCCCTTTCACTGAGATGTCAGCATGAGCCTCACTGAGGAGATTAATCACCAGACCCCCCCCCTCAGACTCTTCCTGTCATCCACTGCAAATACTCAGCACAAGGGCTTCTCTATCACAGTAAGGCTTCATCATGTTAACATGATACAATATGTGGCCCTTCCTCCTGCCTAGCAGTTCTACCATGTAGTCAACATCACGGACCTCCCTTACCACCTTGAAGGGTCCCTTCCAAGCTCCCTGCAGTTTATTGTGTCTGACAGGAATGAGCACCATCCCCTGCTGTCCCACAGCATACTCTCTGGCTTGAGCATTCCTGTCATACCAGACCTTTTTCTTCTGTTGGGCTCTTGCCAGGTTCTCCTGGGCAAAGCCCATGAGCTCCGTAAGCCTTGTCCTGACATTTAGGACATATGCCACAATAGATTCCTTGTGAGAGTCACACTCATCATGAATCAAATCTAGAGGCCCCCCTCACTCTATGCCCATACAGCAACTCAAAGGGTGAAAAACCTGCAGATTCCTGGGGTACCTCTCTGTAAGCAAACAATAGATGAGGAAAATATTTGTCCCACTCCATCTTAAACTGGTCTGCAAATGCCCACAGCATGGTCTTTAGTGTAGAGTTTAACCTCTCTAGAAGACCATTAGTCTGGAGGTGGTAGGGTTTATCTTTAGGCACTTCACCCCACAGTTGTCCCACAGACAAGCCAGCAGATCTCACATGAAATTGGCACCTCTCTCAGTCAGTATTTCTCCTGGGAAACCTACCTTGCTGAAAATCTCTAGCAAAGCATTTGCCACCTTCTCTGCCTCGATGGAGGACAGAGCCACTGCCTCACAGTATCTAAGTAGCATAATCTACTACCATTAGGATATACTTCTTTCCTGTGGAATTTGGGGTGTTCAGAGTCCCCAAAACATCCATAGCTACCACCTGAAATGGCTCCTCTATCACAGGCAAAAGTATCAAAGGAGCTTTGACCTTGTCTCCTGCTTTGCCTACCTTTTGTTACTGCTCATGGATCCTGCAGTACCTTGTTACATCCCTAGAAAATAAAGATTCTGCATAATACGTCTCTTGGTATGCTTTATCACCATCTGAGCTGCAAAAAGAATGACATGGGCTATTGCTAGAAGTGCCAGAATGTAGGGTCTGGGCACTACCAACTGCTGTATTACCTCACCTTCTAGCCTTCCTTCAGGGGTTCACTCTCTATACAGTAACCCTTTGTTCCAGTACACAGAATGCCCTTTCCGTTAAGAATCAGGTGCCTCCCTAGCTACCTCACTCAAGCCTTGTAATGTAGGGTCTGGGATCTGAGCCTGTTTCATCTCTGCCTTTTTAACTCTTCCCACCTCCCCTTCCAAGGAAGTCTGGTATACTCTGACAGCAGTGCCTCACTGTCAGCCTGGGTACTACTACTCAATTATGCCTTTGCAGTCACTCTGTCCAAAGGAACATCAGTACCCACCAGTAGCTGTGGCTCACCTTCAGTCTCACTGCTACATGATAGCGCCATCTCTGAAGTAGCCACATCACCAGTTCTAGCTTCAGGTGTGCTGTCTGTCTGGGTCTTCCCCGGGCTACCAGACCCAGATGCCTGTCTCCAAGCTGGACTGCGTGTCATTGCATGCACACAAGATACTGCATTATCAGAATCATTCCCTATCAAGACATCTGCAGGGATATCCTCAAACATGCCTACTTGCTCGTTTCTTTTTCCACCCTCCCAGTCAACATGAACCCTGGCCAGCGGCATCTGGAATGGGATTCCTCCTAAAGCTCTGACTGGAGTGCACTGCCAAAACAAGTACTGCTCCTCTTTAACCATTGCAGGCTTCACAATGGCTATATCAGAGGCTGTGTCTCTCTCTTGGCAATGGCCTGTTTTCCATCTACCAAGATCGGATATAAACTCTGTTGGTAGTCTGGTACCCCTGTTGATCCCAGATAACTTACCACCAGCATTCTGTTATTCCCTACTTGCTGGCTCCCCCACCTTTTGTTCCCTACCTTGCCTCCATGGACATCTATATGCTACATGGCCCCACTGGTTACATTTAAAACATTTAACCCTTGATCCTGGCCATGTACCTGAACTAGTAGCTTCCCCTGTTACTGTTGGAGTCTGTTAGGGCATGTAGGCTGCCTACCATGTGTTCTCTCATATCTATGTGCAGCACTGGGCAACCTTTTCCTGTGCAATGATTCCCTGCTTGCTAGGTATAGGCGTCCTTTTTTCCCCAACTCATCTGCAGAGTTCCATTCCCTGTCTGCCAACCAGAGTCTCATGTCCTCAGGCAAAGTGCTAAGGTCTTGTTCCCTCACCAAAATGTCTGCCAGCTTTTCAAAAGTGGTGGCCTGATACCCACTCACCCATCTATGAAAATAAGTGCTTAGGTTACCAATATAATCACATATGCTTTCATCTGCTTTGCATCTATGGTCATGAAACATTTTTGTGTAAGCTTCAGGTGTTATACTTAAAACACTGTAATAAACAGTGCTTAACTTGATCATAATCTAAACAATCAGTATCAGACAATTTAGAAACAAGTTACAAATTTACCATGGAGTAAGGGGGTGAGTAACTGTACCCAGAGCCCTTGGTCATCATTATACTGTTTGCATACCCTTTCAAATCGATGAATAAAACTATCAAAATTATCACCTTCTTGATACTGAGGAAGAAGTTTATTGACCTTTATTGTTTCTGAGGTATGGTTACTCCCTCCCCATTACCTCCATGATCTTGGTGAACAGTCAACATTTCCTTTTCATGTTGCCTCTGCCTCTCATTTTCATTGGATTCCAAGCGCCACAGTCTGTCAGGACATTTTCACCAGTTTTAATTTTATAGGCTTCTTTGCACCATGATTCAACAGACAAAATCACATGCACTACACTGCTGTTGATAAACAGTTAAGTGCCAAGTAATCTGACATCCCTATTTTACTATTACAGCTGTCCCCAGAAATGATTTTCCCTAATGCTAGAATAATGCTTTATTTTGTTAGCATCTATGTAGGGCCAAACACCCTACAAACCCTTAGGAATCAGTTAGACATCCAAATGAATCCAACAAAACCAAGTTGTGCATTTACTGGAGTATCAAGCATGAAACACAACAAGGAAAGTACATCTGTTTAAGTAAACATACCATAAAGGTAAAGGTTCAAATGATCACTGCTGCAGTACCCTAAACTACATGGATTATAGCCTGCATAGGATAAAACAGCCAGCCAGCTTCCAAAGTCTCAGGGTACCTTCCACATACCCAAACTGTTATTTGGCTCAAGCTGAGCCAATTAAAAATCAGGTTTGGGCATAAAGTGCTTCACAACTTTCAGGACAACTGAAAGCAGGAGGCAAAGCCCTGGGAAGACTTTGCTAGGAAAATAAAGCAATACATGTCCATTACCCGTGTAACAAACATACAAAAATAGCAGAGATGGAGGAAGGGAGTGGCTATTACAGCAGTGATCTTTCAAATCCCTACTATTACGGTAATTTTACTTACACAACTCTAATACGTCCATCATTATGATTACTGCTGCAGCAGCCTAAGCTTTATGGGCAAATTACAAGTGCTGAGAACAACTAGGAAGTGGAAGAAGGGTCCAGAAGTCCCTGGAGAATAATCTTAGTAAAGCCTCTTCCAGATCTGAAGAAGTAATCTAGTTTACAGTGCTTTGTTATATAGTAAGTACAGAGGGCCAAGTTGCTCCTTCTAGAATACCTCCACAATCCAACTCTTTTTCAAAAGCCATAGATGAAGCTAAGGCTATGGTAAAGTGAGCCTTCACCTTGTCTGGGCTAGTTTTGTTGAGGTGGGAGTAATAAGAGGTAACAGCCTGAGACAACCATTTGGGAATACTCTGGTTGACACAAGCTGTTGCTTCTTCTTTCCTTCGCAAGAAAGGAAAAAAAGATTTTCTTTTGTCAAGATAGTACTCGAGTTGTCTGTGTACATCCAAGATATAAAGTATCCTCTCCCCCTTACTTTAAGTTCTGGAAAGAAGACAGGGAGGTTAACAGACTGGCTTAAGATAAACTTGGATAACAGTTCAGGCATAAAATGATGGATTAGTTCTCAAACCATATCTCTGTAGAAAAATAGATAAAACTGACCTACTATAGTAGACTGCATCTCAGATACTCTTCTTGCAGAATTAAGAGGAATGAGTTAAAACTTGTATCCATGTTAAGAACCTCAAGTCAGCCTGATAAGCTGGTTCAAATGGAGCAAGTGTCAGTTTTGCTAACACAATTTCTCAACGATGAGTCACTAGTTTTCTGGGAGGGCAATTATAGAACCCTTTTCAAAAACATATTCACATGAGACTGCAGTGAAACAGGGAGATCCATGGGCAGACATGATGAAATGGCCAAAAATTAACCTTGACTGAGGAGCAAGACAGACCCTACAGTAGTCACTCACACAAATACTCTAAAACAAGAGAAACACTAGCCCTAAATATCTGTTTTTTCTTTTGTTGACACCAACTAGAAAAACATTTCCATTAGCAAATGAATAATTTTCTAGTAGAAGGCTTTCTTCACTCCATTAATACCTGCTGCTGCACATCCTCAGAAAATAGGTATGTAAGAAGTACTAAGATCCTGTCATCCAGACTTCCAAATTGGCTGCACATTGAGTAACAGCTTAATTCTGTCTCTCACAGTATGAAAACAGAAACCTAGCAGAGAAAGCTAGTGGACCTAAATTTCAGGGTAAATTTCATTAACTGCCTATTAAATGCACTTTCTGGATGCCAGGAAAAAAGAAACAGAGGACAGGAAGGAAAATCAGCTACAAAATGTGATGAATAAACACTGACTGGGAAAAGTACTGCGGCTGCTCAACAAAGGGCAGTGCAAGCTCCAAATATGACTTCCAGTAGCCTAGAGGAAAGTATAAGGCAACTGCACAAAGACCTGATTAAAATAAAGGAAACACTGATGGAGTATATCAATTCAAGTAATAAAAGGCTGGGAAAAAAATGGAAGAAGCTTTAAAAAGATACCCAGATAAGGTGATAAAAATGCAAAACTCAGAGGTGGAAATGAAGAAATTCAATGAGGCTGCACAAGAAGAGATGTTTCACAAAATAATAGAATTAGAGGAAAGAGCACATAGGAAAACTTAAGATTTTCTGCTGTACCAGAGAAGTTGGAAGGAACAGAATGCATTAATTTTATGAAAGTACAAATTGGACTGGTATTCCACAGCAGAAATTCTTAGTTGAAAGGGCACATTGTATGTATGCTCCAAACCTGGCTATGAGAATAAGATCTTTAATACTAAAGATGCAGTCTTACACGCAGAAGGAGTTGATTCTGACAACACTGTGGCAGAAGGACAAAGTACTAAAAGTGGGAAACAGCAGAGTGTTTGTGGAGAATGACTACTGATTGTACACCAGGCAGAAGAGGAGCAAATTTATTCCATTATTCAGGGATCATCAAGAAGCAGACATGACATTCAAACTGCTGTACCCAGTTATCTTCAAAATATTTTACCCTGGAAGGAAAAATCATTTTTGAAGTATATGCTAAGGAAGAAATACAAAAGTTTGTCCAACAGTAAGTGAGCTATGAAACAGAAGGAGATTCTGTCTCTTGTTCTTCTGGTAATAAAGACTACAGAGAGACTGTGAAATCTACTCCAAGTTTTAAACAGAAAATGCTTGACAGAAGTAAAAAGAAACACAAGAGTTGAGTAGAAAAACAGAGTACATTTGAAATAAAGCAAAGATAGGATCTGGGAGATGGAGATGAACAGGAATAAAACCAGTAACTTGGAAACTGACAAATGTGGGATTACAAAGGAATAATTATATTTGTGAAACATGACAGAATAAGAACATCTGCAAATATTGGACTTTCTTAAACTTGTAGGGGACTCTAAAGCATATGCCCTGCTCAAGAGAGGGGAAGAGCAGGGAGAAAGTTAACTATAACTAAAATAAATTTTTTTAATGGTACAATTTTAATAATGCACGACTATCTTTACATGCTAAAAAGTAAAGCTTTCTCAGTTATTTTTTTTAAGCTTAATGGGGATACTATTATAAATAGGTGCTCCTGTTTTTTTCTTTCTCCCTTCTGCTCTCTTTCTTCTTGTTCAGTTTTAAGAAATGTAGGCACTGCGACGTAAAACAAAAGAAGAAAAATCTGGTTAAAAAAGCATGACAAAAGAAAAAATACTATTATAAATAGGTGCTCCAGTTTTTTCTTTCTCCCTTCTGCTCTCTTTCTCCTTGTTCAGTTTTAAGAAATGTAGGCATTGCGATGTAAAACAAAGGTAGAAAAATCTGGTTAAAAAAGCATGACAAAAGAAAAAATACTGTGCTTTTTGTCATTCTTGCATAGGGGCATGACTGGGTTAAGATCCTTACCTTAATCTTGTAATACATTTTAAGAGAAAGCAAGTAAATGAAAAAGAATATTGATTATTATAAGATTTTTTTCCTAGTAAACAGATACATGTATGCTTCGTTTCTGGTTCTCATGTCTCTAAGAAACTATCTCAAAGAGGAATGGCTTGAAGACCATGTTTTCTGAACACATTCATGTGATTTCCCACCTGAGAGAGCTATAAAGATATGATAAAGCCAGAGAGCACTTAGCAGATGCACATGCTCTACCATGTGCTGTAGCATGAATACACTTTCTTTTAGGTTATCTCAAGTCAGTACGACTGTCAAGTTTGGAATATTTGTTTCTATTAGGAGGGTAAACCTTCAATATTTGAAGATGTACATAGTTGCGTGTGTTATTTTTATGTTAATAGGTTTTAGGGGGAAATTTTTTTTTTTAGAGCTTTCAATAAATCAAAAATTTTTGTAAGATGTGATGTAGGCTCAAATGGAGATGACAAGAAACAAGATTAACCTGCCAAGCAATATATGCATGTAGCACAAAAGCTGGAACTAGACATTTAACAAAAAAGCGGTTATACATTAAAAGGTGGGAATAACTTTTTAAGAAAATGAAGCTTTCTGTAATGTCTTTAAATGTAAATGGCCTCACAGATAAATACAAAAAAGAACGAGCAGTGAACTACATTAAAATGTAAAATGCAAATAGCTATGCTACAGGAGACACTTGGAAAGAACTGAACATGTGAATTTAATAAAGACAGGTTTTCGGGATGGTTATTCAGTGGAATACCTGGGGCAAAGGAAAAGAGGAGTACTTATACTAATTGCAAGAGAAGCTCTAACAGTAACAGAAGAGGATAAAATAGATATTAATGGTAGATTTGTAGTACTAAGGGGCAAGGGAAGAGGATTCCACTGGCATGTATTTATATTCCACTGAAAACTGTTATAATGGAGCTTCAGAAAATTCTGGAAGAAATAATAAGCTTTCAGCAAGGAATATTACTTACAGGCAGGGACTAGAATATCTGCACTAGTGAAGATCTGCCTGGGGGCCCAGAAGGGAAAATATAACAAAGGAGTACAGATTTTTGAAGAAATTTATGAAAATATTTGGCATGGAAGATATGAATTTAGTACTAGGAGTTTGGAGTGAATTTACATAATATTCCCCAAGATACAAAAACTGGGCTAGGCTAGACAGAATTTACATTTCACAGGAACATGTGCATTTAACTGAAGGCATTGATGCATATCCAATAACTATTTCAGATCATGCATCAATAATGACAAAAATAAAAACAGGGTAATGAAATAAAAAATGAGACACTGGTGCTCTCCCACCTATCTGTTGAAGAGAGAGGAATTTAAGAAATGGGTATCTGAAATTATTGAGTAACCATTATACAAGATAGAAATTTCTTCTGAAAATATAGCTAGGGAGAGGGATAAAATTAAAGTGGAAATAAAAAAAGGAGATATGGTTAAGAAGTAACAAGAATTATTTAGAGGGACTGACAAATGTTAAAGTATTGCAAATGGGGTACGCCCACAGAACTATAACAGGAGCAACTGCAGAATGCTAAACAGAAAATAAAGGATTCCCTCAATAATAACCATGAGTTTTGAAAGACTGCTGTTAAGCAACTGTCTTTTAATAACTCTAGAGCACAAAAACATTTATCACAAAGACGTAGGCAACAGAAAGTAGAAATGGCTGTCGCCAAGCTTAGGAAGCCTATAACAAGGAAGATAAGAGATCCTGTAGAAGTATTCAAAATATTTTGGAAAGTATAAGAAATTCTGTATAAAACAGAGAAACATGTAAATCAAGAAAAGGACCAGATGGAAATGTTTATGGAAGAATTAAATATGCCAAGTTTAGTAATTGAGCCTCCTTTCCCTGTAACAGTTAGGATAGGAGGAGATTCAGTTGGTGATATATAACCAATCTACAGGAAAGACCCCAGGAACAGATGATATTCTTGTCGAAGTTTGGAAGCTAGGAAAGGAAAAGTGATCACGATCTGAAAGGTTTTGTTCAACAATATTTTAAGAAGAGAAGAAAAACAACATCCTAGAAGAAAATGGTTGTAGCTGTAATACCTAAAGAGGGTAAAAATCCATCAGATCCATCTTCATACAGACCCATTTCAATACTAAACCATAATTATGAAGTGTTTATGTCTATAATAGCTAAAAGAATGACAAAAGTGGTGCCAAAATTGATAGATATGGATCAATGTGGTTTTGTGGAGGGGAGGCAAACATTTGACAACATTAAATTAAAAGAACAATGATTTTCCAGAGGGAAGCAGAATGTAAGAAAATACCACTGTTGTTGGTGGGTCCTAATGCAGAGAAAGCATTGAACAGAGTAAGTTGGAACTTTATGAGAAAGGTAATGGAAGCATTTGCATTCCGTTAAAATTATAAGGTTGATTAGGAGGATATATGAGGGATCACAGGTGAAAATTAAAATGGGTGGGGTCCTCTCTGACAACTTCTGCTTGAGCAGAGGAACCAGGCAGGGGTGTCCTCTATCCCTTTTATTATTTGCATTACATTTAGAACTACTGGCAAAGAAAATAAGAGACTCAGAAATTCAAGGCTACAATTGGTATGGTAGTCAAGAAAAGCTGGCTCTATTTGCAGATTATGTTATTTTATACTTAACAAAAACAGGGACATTATAGTTTTGTTGAACACTGTGAGATTGTTTCAAATATTTTCGGGATACCAAATGAATGAAGCTGAAACAAAGGCAACAGTGGTAAATTATGTACCCACACACAAATTTGGTTCAGTTATATCCATATTTAAGGGGACATGATAAAAATGAAGTATTTAGGTGTATGGAATAAAAATTATTCTGGTGTGGTAGTCAAGGATATGTGAGAAGAGGCAAAACAAAACATAATATGAAAACTGAGAAAAATAGAAGCTTCGTTATATAGATATGAATAGTAAGATATAAGCAGTTAAACTGTTTTTAGTCCCTTTAGTCTTATACACAGATCAGGCATATTTTTATCAACCAGAAGAGAAGTTGTGGATACCAATTAATAAAGAGCTGAAGGATTTTCTTTGGGAGGGGAAGATGGCAAGAGTCAAGTGGGATAAACTGATTCTTCCAAAAGAACAAGGTGGATTGGTTTTACCTGATTTGAAGAGGTATTTCACAGCAACACCGTTAAGGCTCTTATACATAGCACAAGCAGAAAACTATAATTCAAAGTGGAATGGGATGATGGTGACACGGGGGTGCTCAAGAAAAAAGGAGAGATTGAGATTTTTGACGCAGACCTTTAAGGAGAATAGCAATAATCATACAGAATATTACATTCATAAAGTAGCAGAAAGTATTCTAAGAACTAAGCCAACATGGGAATGGGGAAAGGAGATTCTGCCATTAGAGATGACTGCAATTTGGGATACAGACAACAGGCAAAAGGGGACTGGGATTTATCAGAGAAAACTGGCAAATGAACCAAGGTATTGGGAGCAAATCACTGGAGAGGGAAATGTAACAGAATTGAAAGATGCCAAAAATGTATTTGTAATGCATGTTACAGAATGCCTTCCCTATCAAGGACTGATAATAGAGCATAGGTAAAGAGAAAGAAATAGGGGGATCTTAAACAAAAGACCAGCACTGGTAGAGTTTTTAGTACAATCTAGAACAGAAGCTGATATTAAAAAAAGGAATTAATAGAGCATATAAAATATTACATGACAACTATAAGAATCAAACAGGAGGGGGTTAGAAAGGCTTGGGGAGAGATATTAAATAAGCAATTCACAAAGAAACAATGGAGGATATATGTAGCTCTCCCAAATAAGCAACAACGTCTAGAAGATTTTGGATATTTGCTTGGAAGTGCTTACATAGGAATTTTTATACCCCAAGTAGGCATCAAAGAATTTTTCCTCGGGTAGACAACAAATAGAGGTGTGATGAGGAAGAAAGAGGTAACTGGGAACATTTTCTGGGACAGTAGTGAGTTGGCAGACTTTAATAGTCCCTGCAGACTGCTCTTTCAGAGAAATTATATTTTTGAGCTAGGATACAGAATCGGAATTGCCTAGACATAGTAAGGCCTTGCTGGGTCTAATTATGGTCATTGCCAAAAAAGCAATTACTAGAAAATGGAAATCAAACTTTAGACCAACTTTCCTATAAGTAGCAAATATAGTAATGGATAAAACAACTGGAATTGGGATCTTTAGAAAAGGGTAGAAGCAAATTACATAAGAGAAAATGGGAATTGTGGGAACAATGCATGCACAAGAGGAATGAGGTTTAAAAGAAAGTATGACTTGAATGAGCTATGAAATGATTGACTGACAATGACTGAATAGATTATAAATGATGTATAATGTTTGCAACTGGAATTGTGTTGGTATGGTTTGTTTTCATTCATATAAATTTAAGGCTGACGGTGTCATACGTGATAATTCAATAAAGATGTTTCTTATTTTAAAAAAACTCATCATATATCCAGGCAGTCCGTTGCAGTTGTTTGGAGTCGGGAAGTATCAAACACCCTTGATTTTGTGTGAATAAATCCAGTATGTAAGGAAGGTTGGGGTAACTTCCCCTGGCCACTTCCAAAAGAAGGGAGAAGCAATGTTGCCCGGGCCAGAAGGGAATCACCACAATGACATTTGGGGAGCCAGTCTGAATATTTAGAAGGACCATGGAAATCAGTGGAAAGGGTGGAAAAGCATACAGGAACATAGCTATCCAAGGAAAAGAAGACATCTCTTTCAGGCCTTCTTGCATGGAGTCCTGGAACAGAATTGTGCTAGTTGCTTGTTTAGAGATGAAACAGAAGTCTACCTAAGGTGTTCCGCATAAATAAAGACCCCCTGATCCAGTTTTTATTCATGTGGGTCTGCCCTGGTCCTGCTCAGCTTGTCTGCCACACAATTTTACTCTGACAGAATGCAAGATGCATATAGAGTGGGATTGTGCTGTAAAGCTATACCCCATGCTAGCATAGCTAATCTACATATGGAGTAAGATCTGCTTCCCCTTTGCTAGTTTATGCAGCATATCACTGTGGTGACGTGTAAACTCTTGAAGAGGTCCTGGGGACCACAGATGATTTAGAGACCCTGCACTTTTAAGCCCACTGAAATTGTTCCCCAAGTTGTGACTAACTGCATCGGAGCAGGAGGGCAGAATGTGAGACTTGCATTCTGAGAAATATGATGTACCCACCACATGATCTCCCTTTTTACAAATCCCAAGCCAGGAATCTGAATAGTAAATGAGCGTTGATGCTGGGACCCAAGAGAATCCAGATACTATTCTATCTTTCTCACATGTAGTCTTGAAAGCGGTATCATGAGAATGATGGAAGCCACACAAACCAGAATAACTGGCACAGACTGATGTCTGTGCGTAAACCCCCAAAAAGACTGAAATACAGACCAATTTTCCAGTGGAAAAAAGCTCTTTATACTGAGGTGACCCAGCAGGTGGGTCTATATTATATGCTCAAAGTTTTAAAACTTCGATGCTCATATGAGCGACACCATATGAGCGAAGTTTTAAAACACTGAACATATAATAAAAATAAACAAAAACAAAAAAGCCTACCTGAATGATCTGAGCAGGGGGCAAGCACCCCCTACGCCCCCCTCCACCAACTGAGAGATCGCACTAGAGTGAAGTAAAGGGAAATATTTCCTACAGCCATCTCCGTTGAAACTTGCGAGCTTTCAAAAAGTTAACTCATATGGTGTCGACCATATGAGACTCAACCTTTTGAAAGTTTGCACTTCTGATATAGACCCCCCCCAGCAGGCACCCCACAAAAACAAACCAGTGAGAGGGAGTCAGAAAATACTTTTGAGTGTTCTTTCACAATCCCAGCCTATATACAAGATCTCTGACTAAAGACAGAATGCAGAAAAAGACTCTGCAAAGATAAGACAATCATTTAAATATGGAAAAATGTGGATACCCTGCAGTCTACTATGGGCTATTACTGGAGCTAAACACTTTGTGAACACTCTGAGAAGTGGCAAGCCCAAAGGGTAAGGCAGAGAACTGATAATATGATCCAGACACATAAAAAAAACTTTAAGAAAAACCTGAAATCTGGACAAACAGTATGTGATGAAATGGATCTTTTAAGTCTAAGGATACCAGGAAACTCAAATGAAGAAGGGGTAATGTGAAGTGAATGTATTTTGAACTTGGATACTATCAAGACACTGGTTATTGAATGAAAGAACAAAACTGTTCTCCAAGAATTTTCTTTCTTAAACACCAGAAACATTCCTGAATAAAATCCTTCCCCTGACAGAGGAAGAGGAAAGTACAGTTGTATTAACTAAACATATCACAATATCAGATATCTGAATGATCACTGCTGCAGTAGCCTAAATTATGTAGGTTATGTCCTGCATAGGAAAGAACAGCTGGATAGCTTCTAAAGCTTCAGGGCACATTTAACGCACCCAAACCCTTACCCAGTTTGAGATTTGTCAGGTTAAAACACAGGTTTATGGGTCAAGCCCCTTAGAGCTTTCATGATAACTAAGAGCAAGGAGGCTGAGCCCCGACAGGACATTACTAGACACAACAAAAATTAAATGTCCACACACTGACATAAAAACAAGGTGGATGGAGGGAGGGAGCAGCTACTGCAGCAGTGATCATTCAAACATCTACTGCTATGTTAAGTTTACATATGCAACTGTACCACGTTGTTCATACTGATCACTGCTGTAGTAGCCTAAGCTATATGGGAAGATTACAAGAGCTGCGAACAACTTGAAGTGGAAGGAGAAAGGTCCAGAAGCCCCTGGAGAACAGTCCTAGCAAAGCCTGCCCTAGACCTGGAGAAGAAATCTAGCCTGTAGTGCTTTATAAAACTATGCACAGAGGACAGTGTTGTTACTACCAGATATCCGTAGAATCCAACACTTTCAAAAAGCCACAGATGAAGCAAAGACCCTGGCAGAGTGTGCCTTAACCCTGCTTGGAATAGATTTGTTGTGGTGGAAATACCAAAAGGTAATAGCCTGAGATTACCATTTGGAAAAAGAGATGTCTTCTGAGGGTGAGGGGGGATCCTGAGGAATTTTCCCCATCATCTAAGTCAATGTCCTCAGTGACAGACTCAAGACAGGTCTATGCGCTTCCACTTGCAAGTCCTTTTCCAGGGAATGTGCTTCAGAGCTTATGAAGGAGACATCTCAGAATCAGACGTGGAGCTCAAACATTGAGCATTCTTGAAGCTATTTGCTTCTACTTGTCCCCGTCGACTCAAATGAGAGGTAGAAGGTAAAAAGTCCAGTGGGAGTCAAGATAGATCCAAACTCTGTGCAGATACCAATTTTCTTGGTCCAGCCAAAACCCTCTCCACAGTCTTGAAAGCCAACTCCACCAATGGAGCCAAGGAAGAACCACCCATAACAGTAGAATTGGTAGCCTTTTCAACTCCGAAGGTGGACGGCTCCTAGGAGGACCTCCGAACTGAGCTATCCGGAGCCAAAGACCTGAGGGGTAGGGAATACTCTGAAAACTTCAGAGTTGACTCCACCATCGGGGTCCTGACTTTGATGCTCTTGTCCCGGGTCTACTCAACCCAAATGCAGCTGTGTCATGAAAGTGAGGGAGGAATTCGAAGGTGAAGTCTCTGGGGATATCCGATCTCATGCTGGCATGGTGTAGGGTTGAGAACCATGCGTGTCAACTACAGATAGGGAGACAGTATTGGAACGAGTAAGGCTGGTGTTGAAGGGTCTGCTTCCAGTCCTCTCCTCGGGGATGGAGCCGGGAGGAATCCCAGTTGAATCTGTGCCCTGAGAAACATCTTCATCATATACTCAACCACCATTTCTGTGATACTTCTAGTGGACCAACAGGACCCTGAAGAAAAAGCTACCAACGGAGACCTTGATAGTAGCTTCTGAAGTACTGGGAAGTGTAAACTGTGGCTGATCAGCCCCAGAGAAAAGGAAGTTTTTTGAGAGAAAATTTGGATCCTGGTTGCAGCAGGATCAAACTGCCTTAATAACTTGGGTGCCGGACCCAAAACAGCACTTGGATCCAGAAACATTTTCCTTAGCATTGTCTATTCTTTCTGCTTGTCTTTTTGTCAGGAAGCAAAACTCAGCCAGCAGATAATGGCAAGCTGTACTCTTTTATTAGCTTATTTTCAAAGCACAAAAAAAAGACCAGTTTCAGCTCAATTACATGTTAGCCTTCTTCAGTGTTCCATATCTCCTTATTCTTTTCCTTGGATTTGTCTCCAACTCTGTCCTTTCTATCTTTCTGTCCTTAGATTACTTTCTCTCTTCTTCTCTCTTCTTATAAGCGGAAGGAGAGGCGGAGGGTGCCTTTGGATCTATGGACATTTTGTACCATGTCTGTGGGGAAGAAGTCCTTTCAGAATAAGTTTTTCTTTTCTTCCCTGGAAAGCCCTTATGGCAAAGGCAGCACAAATATTGCAGGTGTCCTGAAAGTGGGAAGGCCCTAGGCAGTACATGCAAAGAGACTGTGGGCCTTGGGGTGGAATGTTATGCCCACAGGAAGAACACTTTAGAAATCCATTGGACTTCTCAGACATCAGAAAAGAAAGGTTTTGAAACTCATAAAAAAACTCACCTAAAAAGTTGTGTCTGTTGTTATAATAAGACAATACACACCCAGATATACTACAGCTTGAGCTGAGCTGACTAAAAGACAAGTATGGGCACAAAGCCTTGCAGAGCTTTACTGCCACAGAACAGTACACTCCTCTGTGGCTTTCAAGGAACAACAGTTGACTTGTGCTTGCCTTTGCTGGGCAAGTAAGTTCCCTTTGGGACAAAATATTCAATTTTCTTAATTTTGTTAATGTTTTATTACTTTCCTCTTCAGCAAAGTATTCTAAAACTAGGAGCATTGTGTTTTAATGGACTGTCTCAAAACTGTAACATACTTTTAAACAGAACACACTTTTTCTGGCAGTTTGAAAGTAGTGCAAAGTAACTTGAAACTTTTTTTTTTGTGGAGAAATTGTGTCTATTTTTCTTTTGTGGGGCTGGAATATTCTTTTAAAGTGCTTTTAATGCATATTTTCTGTCAGAAGAGTAATTTTTGTGGACTGGTACTGTTTACTGACAATTGTTGTTCACCTTCCCCAGGAAAGAGGCACCACTTTCAGCTTGACCAGAGGAAACGCTACAAGCCCCATGGTCATTCTTTCTTCCAGCCACAAAACGAAAAAGTTAAGCAAACAGCCTTTGTCACCACAGCAGGCTAGCAATTTCCCTCAGCCACAGGTAGGTAACTCTGCTGTGGCCATTTGTTGTACCTTGGACCACTCATCTTTTACTATGGATTCCTTAACAGGATAAAACCCATATAGCTAAGAGTACTGCAGCAGTGAGCAATATGATGAACATAGATGCAATCATACTAGCAGAAAGAGTTGATCCTGACAAAACTGGGAAGAAGTACTAAAAATTGGAACCAGCAGTGTTTGTGGAAAATGATTTACTGTACACCATACAGCAGAGAAGCAAATTTATCCCAGTAATCTGGGATGTCGAGAGACAGCTGTGAGATGAAAGCTGCTAACAGCTGTCTTCACAATATTTTTTTCCTGGAGGGTCAAAGTCATTTTCTGGATGAAGGTCAGGCTAAAGAGCAAATAAAAAAAGTTTATCCAATCATAAAGTGAGTCAGCAAACAGAATGGGAATCTGCTTCTTGTTCTTCTGACAATAAACTCACAGAGATAATTCGCCAATTAATCCTTTTCCATTGTTCCAATGGAAACTATGCTTGAGAGACACTAAAAAGCACAGGAGCTGATAAGAAGAAACACGAGTACCACAGACTTGAACCAGAGTCTGGTGTTGGGAAATGAAGATGATCAGGAAGAAGACCAGCTACAATGAAATTAGTGAACAAATGGGAGACAAAGCATCAATCACATTTGTGAAATATGGCTTTGCATGTAAAAGTGACTGAGAAAGACTGGAATTTTGTTGACTATCAAATTTGTGGACGGACTGTAAAGCATATACTCCATTTTATGTTGTTAATGTTTAGAAGGGCATGAAAGGGAAAATAATATTAGTAAAACAATTTATGTTCTTATTAGTATTTGTATAAAACATTTCATGATATATAAACCGCATGTTATATTGTAAAGAAGTTTTTTACAGAGTACAATCACCTTAAAATAATACTTTGCTGAAACTGAAAGTAAGTTTAAACATTTAAAATATGTGGAAGATTTTCTCCCAAAGGAAACTTATCTGCCCAGCAATGGAACAAGCACAAGCTGGACATCAATCATCAAAAGCCTGCAAATGAGCACTCTCTTTGGTGGCAAAAAAGGTCTGAAGGGCTTTGTGCCCCAACCTGTCATTTAGTTAACTCAGTTCAAGCTAATTGTTTGAAAGTGTGGAACGTCCCGAAGCTTTGGAAGCTGGCCATCTATTATATCCTATGCAGTATGTAACCCAAATAGTTTAGGCTACATCAGTGATCAATATGAAAAACATCAGTTTATGTAACCCCCTGAAACAGCATATAATGTAAGACATGAGGAAAGAGGAGAGTTTTGTCAGGTGGCTGAAGAAAAATCCCCTGGGAAGGAGGAGTTCCTCCCACTGTCATCTATAGCCTAACTGAATCACATTCAGGACCCATTTGTCAGTAACAATCTGCTGCCAAAGAGAGATATGGAGATTCAGACTTTCTGGGAGAATTAAAGGACTGTCACTGCCCTTTGTTCTGGAGGTTTCTTTCTTTTTGGAATTTCTCTGCCATTGCTTTTGAAATGCTTGCATACCAGCATTCTGCTGGAAGTATTTATTTTGCTTTTGAGTCAAAGGAGCAGTGAATCCCTTGGAAAACCTAGATAAGAAAGGCTGAAATGTCTGAGAGATTCCCTAAATCAGCGTTCTCCTCTCATCATACTTTTCAATAAACTCCTGCAGCAGAACATCCAAAACCTAAATCTCTATCCAAGGGAGAATTCAAAATTTCCTTTAACATCTTCTGAGAGGTACTGAGAACACAGCCAGGCAAACTTCCTTAAAAAGTTCCAATATCAGAAGCCCTGTAGGCAGTATCTACACAGTCACAAACACATTTTAAACAATTAGTGAAGAAATTACACCACAAAATGCAGATTTTCCTCACAAGAGAAAACTGAAGCTAAAATATTTCTCATACTTTCACAGTTGCCAGGATACACGTCAGCATATGGACCTGGTAGTTTAGACTTCTACAAATTAACGTTGCAGAAGCAAATACTTTTTCCTGACACTTACCAAAAAGCTTTTTCATCCTTATCAGAAGGAGACAGATTAGAATTAAAGTGATTAGTAGCAGATTAATTCACTAAAGTTATAGCTACTAGGTCAGGTTTTGGAATGGAGTATAAAAACTTGAATGATTGTATAAAGTTCCTCGATCTACTTTTTTTAGGGTCGCACGGCTAATTATCAGGGAAGTTCCAGGCAGTGGCAAAAATCATCCTCCAATGCGGACAATACTGGAGGTTTAGGTGAAGGTTCTGGATTTCCAGTTGTAACAAATCAAATTATTTTCTGAAGGTCTAATACACCAATTATTCACTCAATGGAAACAGTGACTCATTCTGGAAATAGCATCAGACAAAGAAAATCCCTAACAGGAAGAAATGGATTCCATATTCTCCAGATAATCTGAATCAGAAACCTGAAGAGAAAACCCTGAATCTGTTCCTTCACATTCCCCGAAGGTTCAATTTCTTGCTCCTTTTCAGAACAAAAATCCATTTTATTTTACCAGAAACACCCTTACAAGAAAGGTCATTAGCCTGCACAAGATCCTGAGTCAAAACTAATAAATTACTCTTGTCCAGAATACCCGTCACGGGAGAAGGCAAATGTTTAGTTTTCTCTTTTTGACAGGAATTTGTGAACACCGTGACACAATATTGTCAGCAACAACTTCCCAGGGATGGGCACAACATTCTAGCTAAGCATGTTCCCTGTCCCTTTTGTCAAGACCAGCAAGAGTGACTCTCCCTTGCCCACTAAGGGGACCCCAACACCTGCAGAGGATATGTCTGATCCCCAGGTCTATGGTGGCTGTATGCACTAAACCAGAGGATTACCGAAGAATACCTGCATGGTCTCAGAAACCAGCTTTGGCTAGAGCAGAGTCAACCACCTGTGTCGATACAAATTACCAGCCTGCTGCTTAACAATCTTTTTCTTTTTATGGCTTGAAGTAGGTCCATCCAAGGAACTATCATTTTATTCCATGATCAAGTCGAAAATGATGCCCAATTCCAGGGAAAGTTTAGCAGCAACTGTCAGTAAAAATGGAAAGTAGCAAAAAAGTACCTTTTTTCCAGAAAAAAAAAAGCCAGTAAAAAGCACTTTCCACAAAGTGTAATAACCACAGTTTCTCCATATGAAAAGTAATTTCAACAACTTTCAACAAGGTTGAACTTTTAATAACTTTTTACCACAAAAGTAAAAAAGTGCACTCCAATTTCAAAGTACATAAAAGTCACGAGACAGTCAATCAAAACATTTCTTCCTAGCTTAAAAATACTTTTTTTCAGAATAAGCAAATTTTATCAAAAAAAAAACAAAGTGGAAGCTATCTACCTGAAGGGAATATATCTATCCAGCAATGGAACAGCATTAGCCAACCGTCAATCTTCTAAAGCCTACACAGGACTGGTCTTCTCAGTGGCAGGAAAGCTCTGGGGGCTTAGTGCCCAAACCTGAATTTTAGTCAGTTCAGCCAAGCTGACTTAAGGTTCAGGTGCATGAAGATTTGCAAGATGGCCAGCTGCTACATCCAATGCAAGGCAAAACCCATATAAGCTTAGGCTACTACAGAAGTAATCATAATGATGAACATCATGGATTACAAACGCAGGGAACAGTTTAAGCCAACCTGCAATCAACTGTCAGATGCACAGAAAGCCTCTGGTAGTGACCATTGAGCAACATTACCCAAGCAATTCAAACATTTTATCTCCAAGTTATGGTGAAGTCAAGTTTTATAGTAAGCACAAGGAAAATGCTAAAGCAAATTGTCAAGCATCTGTGCAGTACAAATTAGATGAAAAGGGCACAGTGCCCCCTCTGGCACACTTACTATATGCATCTCACACATGTCTGCAACAAAACTACTCAAAAGACTCTAAAATATTAAAAGCTACAAACAACACATATGGACACTTTTTTTATAGCCTATCTGCTAGTATTTACAGAGCACCCACAGGCATCCCTCATGGTTATGCTGTCCACCGTATACATTTCTCCATGGTCTCAGGGTGCACAGCTGATTAAACAGAGTCATCAGACTAAGATCAAGAAAAGAAACTTGGGCCTCAAGAGGTTTGAGCCTATGCCTTTCTTAGCTATATTCTCTGTTCTCTATATTGGTACACCATCAGTGAGAGCCACAGAAGGAGTCAAACTTTAAAGTTGTCACAAAACACTCTTATTGGGTGAATGTAGAACATTTACAGACTGTATACCAAACACTGTAAAACAGCACATAACCCACAGGTGATGAAAACCCCACCCATTGAAGTGACACAGTAAAAATCATTTCATAAGTACACTGAACCATCAACACAGTTGGTTTACTTTATTTCAGATTTGCTTGATGACATGCAACAACATTTAACCAATTTCTGCAACTGACAGCAATATCCGTAGTGAGTGACAAAGAGTGGACTTCATTTTTCCACAGGACGAGAAGTGTTATGTCGCCGTTATACACACGTATCAACATTTCTTTCTGTGACTAGACATTTGCACGATGGATGGCAAAACAATAAAATATAACCACTGTATTATTATGCTTCCAGTGGTGCTTTAAGCTTTGAAACATGGTAGTTTCCCACTCTTGTGTATACTGCTGAGAATACATGCTTAACTGGTACTCAAACTTCAAATGGTCAATTATGGGATGAAAATTCTCTCCATAATTGGCTTCCCACATGTGAGTGGAGCTGTCCACAGCTGCTCAGGCTTGAGCATGGCATTGTGTAGCAATTTTCACAATTTTATCAAGATTGTTTAATCTCCAAATTGAGCGATTTAGAAACAATAATGAAGTGAGCCCAAGTTAGCATATCTATCAAGCCCAGAGGGGTGAATCTACATGACAGAAAGACAGCCTCACTGCTCTCAGACTGAAGCTTTAGAGCTCAGACTTCTAGTCGGGTGGTGGCATATCCAATCTACTTCCTGATGCAGCTTGCTCCCTTTCTCACTTATGCTACTGGTGATAACTATACCCAGCTATTTTTACTTTATTAGTTGGTTCGCCTATAGCTAGGTACACACTGAGATATCTTTGCATATGTACTATTGTATATGCATATATACACACACATATATACACATATATATTACATACATATTTTGATTTTTTTTCTTGTCGCACACTGTCAAGCAAAGTAGCTATGATTAGAGACCATTTCAGATACACATTTCTAATGGCTGTGGCAAACCCAAGCATATTTGCATGATGTATAGCATCTGAACACAGGCATATAGCCCAGCTCAGATCCAAGGACAGCTCAATATTTAAATGTTTCTGAGTCGCGCCTCCATCATGTTTTGCCTCATTGTCATATGCAGTACTTCATTATTCAATCATTAGTACATAGCACAGCTGGCCACATTATTTGGCACCCACCCTGCGTGTGACTGTTCGTCAAGCAATTTTGCTTACCACAATGCAGTAACATTTTCTAAATCCATCCCAAAGTTAAAAGTACAGAATGAGTGGTGATAACCTTATTCAAGCTAATTTTAAAAATAGCAACAAAAAAATACAATTTCATGTATTTTCCAACGGAAATGGCTAATAACATTTAACTTTTATACAACAGGAATCTGATAATAAAATTAAAAAAAAATATTTATAAAGCAAAAAATACATTTTTCTACAAATAAATATATCAGTTACGCATTTATTAAGGCAAATAACTAGGCTCTACATAAAGAAAAAACATATTAAAAAGCACTTAAGACAGCAAAATGTATAAATACAAGCAACATCTACAATGTGATGAAAAACAGTTAATAACGAATAGAGAGAGTAATCTTTTAAACCTCTCCAAAGACAGGCAGTCTCAAAGGCACAATGGCAGTAGCTTCTACACATGCTTTCCCAAGAAACAAAAAGATTGATACTCCCAAATCTGAAGTAAATCCAGTGAATTATCAACAGCCCTAAGGTGACCAAAAGGAAGAGTCTGAGCCCAGCTGGTAAGCCACTATCATCTCTAGCAGACAGAAGTGAGCCAAACCACACAGTGAAGGGTAAAACACTACTAGAAACTTGAATGCTAAATGAGCTGCACGCAGCGAATACAACTCATATGACACAGCTGTATTATGAGAATAATTGGGTATCCCAGTTGACAAACGTGCCACGGCATTCAGCATTAGCTAAAATCAATCAAGTTGACATATTATCATGGGATTTAAATGGTCTTAGAGGTGTAGACAAAAATTAAAGACTGCTTAATTATATTAAGAAATGCAGAGGACAAATAATCCTGCTGGAGACACACATTTTGAATAAACTGCAGCATGTGAATTTGATAAAGGATTTCAGGGTGGGCATTCAGCAGACTATCAGGTACAAAGGGAAAAGGGAGAAATTCTAGAGGGGCTTCAATTGTGATAGAATAGGAAAGAAAGAAAACAATCCTAGATTTATTGTAGTAAGTAGTTACTAGCAGTGAAGGAGAATGAAGGCAACATGCATTTTGTATATTCTACCAAAAACTGCTGTTATCTAGCTTATGGTTTGCTTTGCAAGCACAAGGTACAGGGTTTGAGTCTCACAAAGGATAATTGGCTAGGCTTAAAATGGCTCGCAAGAGTAGTTAGTTTAGTACTAACCTATGAACCTATGAATCTATTCAGTCATTGTCAATCAAGCATTACATAGCTCATTCAACTCCTGTTTACTTTTAAACATCATTCCTCCTCTGCATGAATTGTTCCCACAATTCCCATTTTTTTTTATGTAATTTGCTCCTACACTTTTCTAAAAATTGAAAATAGAAAATTATCCAAGAAACCACAACCGCAGCTACTAGATAATTGTTTTTAATAAAAATGCACAAATTATTGAGAACTTTCATCTCAATAAAGAAGAAACTTCATCAGAACGCAATCAAGAATAAAAAATACACTGTTTAAATATTCACTCACTTCCATCTCTACCAATCACATACAAGAAACAATTACAATCAATAACAAGCCATTGACTTTCTTTTAAGACATCCTCTTCAGGGCACTGGATTATTCAAATGGGATACAGGAACTATTATTTTATGTTACTATTTATGTAAGAGTCTTTAAAAATCAAATACATATAGCCTATTCCCGTACTGATTCATTCTTAGAAGAATATCTGATAAATCAGAGAACTGATGTAGAAGAATATAATTTCTTACATAATAAAGAGCCCATTATCCCTGTGTTCTTTGGTATTCCTAAGGACCACAAAGATGTTGAAAGTCCTCCTTTTACACACATAGTTGCAGCGAATGGATCAAAGACCCATCCGCTAGCTGTAAATGTGTATTCTACGGTACAACATGTTGTGGAGAAAGTTGAACATGTAGTGAAGGACTCCTGGGAATTTTTGGGCCATTTAAAGAAAACTTTGGAAGGAAGATCTTACTTGTCTTACAGCAGATGTTAGAGATTTAGGTACTTGCGTATTACCGCAACCACATTCTCAGCGACTCACTGCTGATCATTTCTGGCTGCCCTTCAAACTATGGTTTTGTTTGGGAAAATAGCAGACTTCTGAAAACACATTTTACACTGCATGCTTTTTCTTCATCCTGTTTTTTTAGTTGTAAGTGAAGTACATATGTATATTTTTATCAGTGTAGTTGCTACTAAAAGCTTGAGTCCTCCAACATCTACATTTCCCTTTTTTTCCCCAGAATGTCCTGATGTTTACCTCATATTTCTCAGGTTTTTCCTAACATGTTGGGTTTTCTGGCAGGCGTTAAGGAGTGAAGTCCCTAAACAATGACATATCTTTGAATGTACACTTCAAATCATTCAAAAAATACATGGTAACACAAACCATCTTATTCTAGCAACCTTCCCAGTTTATAAGAACAATGTTTAAACATCTATTGGTTATTTGTGATCATCTACCCTGCCCACCACCATTATTTGTTTTGTCCAGATTTCTTGAAGTCGGAGGTTTTGAGGTATGTGTAACAGTCTTACAAACATACTGCTGTCCATCAAAAACAGGAAATATATGAAAAGTCCCTTGTCGATGTTCTACCCGCTGTTGGCATTATCGTTAGGGGCTGTACCAGCATCTTTCTTTTCTTTCATTCTTTAAGAAAAACGTTTTAGTATTTTGTTAGAACGATTCGCTACATGATGGGTTATAACAATAAAATAATTACCGTGATCAACGGATGTCTCATAACAAGTGGTGCAGTAACTAATCTGAAAGCCAAGTTGAATATCAGCAGGATTTTCTGTAGGAAAAATAATGATACAGTGCCACTTGCATGGTGAGTAACATAACATTTTAAAACATGACTGTGTTATCAATAACCGTATAACTTTTTTTTTTTTTTGTAACACAAAAGAATTTTCCTTCCCAAAGCAAACGATTGCTTGAAGGGCTGCCAGAATATGAGAGTGCAGTTGCTGAGAAAGTGGTTGCGATAATACTCAAGTACCAAGATTTATTTACTGTAATTCCTAAAGATGAGGGGATGGCTATGTTTGAGGAAACTCCGTTTCGGTTTTTGGATCGTACACATGACCAGATTACTCTCATATGTGAAACTATGAGTTTGGTTCTAGAAAATAATTATATTTATTTCAAGGGGCAGTTTTATCAACAAATTAAAGGTGTAGCAATGGGGACGGCTTGTGCCCCTGTTTATGCTAACCTTGTTTTACTTAGACGGGAGACTAATTTTGTATTTCAGTGTCCTTATTGGCAAAGAATTAAGATGTACTCTAGGTCTTTGGATGACATCTTTATTTTTTGGGATGGTCCCACTGGTGAGATTAAACAATTCATGCAATATTTAAATAACACCACAGAATTTTTACAATTTACATAGAGTTCAGATGTTTTTGGCATTAATTATTTGGTACATATAGTTTTCATGATACTAATGGGTTTAGGTCAAGAATTTTCCATAAAGACATGTTCTATAATTCTTACTTGCATTTTCAACGTAATCACCATGCTAAGCAGAAAAAAAGTATTGTTGAAGGAGCAAGCTATCAGAGTAGCACATATGACATCACACCATGAAGATGTGAAAAATGAATTGAATAAAATTTGTTGCATGTTTCAGGAAAGGGGGTACCCTAAAGAGTATACAAAAAATGGGGTACTTTCTACAAACCATTGTTGGGGGTTGGTTTGTCTAAAACAAACACTGAATCATCACATATGAATAAGGCCCCCTATGAAAAAGCGTGCGTATTACAATACAATAATTTAATCAACAAAATTAAGAGGGCCTTTAGCTCTAACTGGAATATATTCAGGGTGAATCAGCATATTTTGGAAAAATTTGGCAAAGCTCCTGGATTTGTTAATAGTTGTTGTCCCTTTCGGCTTTTCCCGGTTAGGGGTCGCCACAGCGGAACTCCGGTCCGCTAAGGAGCAAATTTAAAGAAACTTTTTTAATGTAAAATAGATTCTTCTTGTACAATAGATGCCTGTACTAAACCATGTGGAGCTTGTAGCTAATGTTCCTTTATATTTAAGGAAAATACACTTACTTTAAATAACAGAATGCATAGTAAAGTTTTACTCAAGAAAGGTAACTGTAGGTCGAATAGAGTGGTTTATCTGGGTATCTGTGTAACATGTTTTCATTTTTATGTGGGCAAGACTGAGCGTACCCTTAGATGTAGAATATATGAGCATTTAAATGATATAAGGAAAGAAAAACAAAATAGTGCATTATACAAACATTCCCAGGTTTGAAAAGTTTCTATTTGGGATTTTGAATATAATTAAGCCTGACCCTAGGGGAGGAGACTGGAAAAATATATTAAAGAAAAAAGAAACAGAATGGCAGCTTAGACTGGCTGCAATATTTCACCCAGGTTTAAATGACAATTTCCATTTTACCCATTTTACATTAAAGAGCAAGTAAAATATAATTAAAAACAGGTAGATTTTGGATATTTTATGTTCAACTTTGCAATATTTTTTACTGTGTAGTTTTCTTTACAATAGTTGCCTTATCCAGCTTTTTCTCTTTTTCAAAAAAGGTAGAGGCGGTCTTTTAAAAGAAAGTCAATGTCTTGTTACTGACTGTAATTGTTTCTTGTATGTGACTGGTAAAGATGGAAGTGAGTGAATATTTAAACTGTGCCTTTTTTATTCTTGATTGTATTCTGATGAAGTCTCTTCTTTACTGACACGAAAGCGCTCAATAATTTGTGCATTTTTATTAAAAACAGTTATCTAGTACCTGCGGTTGTGGTTTCGTGGATTATTTTTTATTTTCAATTGTTTTCTCTGTTTTTTTGTTTCATTGGTGGTCTTTTCTAAAAATCCCAATTCCAGATGTTTTATCTCTCTTACTATATCCACTGCTTCTAGTACATCTGGTTTAGACTGATTTCCATTTTCTAGTAATTGCTGTTTTGGCAGCTACCATAATTAGACTCATCAAGGCCTTACTATGTGTCTAGGCAATCCTGATTCTGTATCATACCTCAAAAAATCATTTCCTTAGTTACACCAATTTGTTCACCTAGTATCTCTGACTGAGTAGTCTGCAGGGAATCTTTAAAGTCTGCCAACTCATTACACTCCCAGAATATGTTCTCAAGTATCTCTTTCTTCCCCATCACACCGCCAATATTTGCTGTCTACCTGAGGAAAACTTCATTGGAGTCTACTTGGGGTATATAAATACCAATGTTAACACTTCCAAGCAAAGATCCAAAATCCTGTAGACTTTGTTGCATGTTTGGGAGACCTGCACAAACCCCCCTCCCATTGTTTCTTTGTGAAATGCTTATCCAATCTATCTCTTCAGAATCCTTTCTAACCTCCTCTGATTGATTCTTACAGTTATCAATATTTTACATGCTCTAATTATTATTTAACAGCAGCTTCTGTTCTATATTCTACTAAAACCTCTACCAATGCTGATCTTTCACTTAGGCAAACAAAGAAATAGGGGGATCTTATCTACTGATATCAATCCTTGATAGAGAAAGCAATCTCTAGCCTGCAGGCCAAATAAATTCTTGGTCTCATTCCATTCTACTACCTTTCCCTCTTAATTACTTGCTCCCAATACTTTGGTTCTTTCGCCAATTTTCTCCAATAAATTCCAGCCTCCTCTTGCCTATAGTCTGTATCCCTAATTGCAGTCATCCCTATTGGAAGAATCTCCTTTCCCAATTCATGTGTTGGCTTATTTCTTAGACTAATTTCTGCTACTTTGTGTATATAACATTAAGTATGATTATTATTCTCCTTAAAGATCTGCATCCAAAATCCCAGTCTCTCCTTGTTCTGAGTCCCCCTTCCATTTCAACATCATCCCTTTCCACTTTGAATTATAGATTTCTGCTTGTGCTACGTAAAGGAGCTTTAACTGTGTAGCTTTGAAATACCCCTTCAAATTAGATAATCCCAAACTGCCTTGTTCTACTGGAAGAGTCAACTTAACACACTTGATTCTTGCCATCTTTCCCTCCCAGATAAAATCCTTCAGTTCTTTATTAATTGCTATTCACAACTTCTCCACTGGTTGATAAAAAATATGCCTGACCTGTGCATAAGACTAAAGGGATTAAAAACATTTTAAAATGCTTGTATCTCACTCTTCATATCCATATAACAGAGCTTCCAGATTCTCAGCTTTTATATCATCTTTTTTTTAGTCTCGTCCCACATACCCATAGCTGCCACACTGGAATCAATTAATCCATATTCCCAAGTACTTGATTTTATCATGTCCCCATCTTCTTCTTCTTTTGGCTTTTCCCGGTCAGGGGTCGCCACAGCGAATCACCTGTCTGCTCATGATTGGCAGTGGAGTTTTACGGTGTCGAGCTGCCAGCCCGGCGTCCAACCTTCCATGCAAGGCACACACCCACTCATACATAGGGCCAATTTAAAGTGTCCAATCCACCTACAGCATGTCATTGGGATGTGGGAGTAAAACGGAGCAACCACAGGGAGGACATGCAGACTCCACACAGAAGGCAACCCAGCCAAGGATCGAACTGGAGAACTTTTTGCTGTGTGGAGACAACGCTAACTGCTGCACCATCGTGGCCGCCCCATTTTTATCATGTCCCCATAAATATGGATAATGCTGAACCAATTTGTGTGTGTGGGTACATAATTTACAGCTAATGCCTTTGTTTTAGCTTCATTAACTTTGTATCCCGAAAAGATATGAAACTGTCTAAAAACGTTCCACAACACTGAAATGTCCTCTTCTGGTTTTATCAGGTATAAAATAACCTGCAAATTCAGCCAGCTTTTCTTGACTACCATACCAAATGTATCCTTGAATTTCTGAGACCCTTATTTTCTCTGCCAATGATTCTAAATATAATGCAAATAAAGGGGAAAGAGGATACCCCTGCCTGGTTTTCCTGCTCAAGCTGAAATTTTCAGAGAGGAACCCCCAACCCCCAATTTAATTTAGGTCTCAGATATCTCATATAGCCTCCTAATCAACCTTATAATTTTATCAGGGAATGTAAATGCATCCATTGCCCTACGCATGAAGTCCCAGCTTACTCTGTCAAATGCATTCTCTGCATCAAGACACACCAACAACAGTGGTATTTTATTACATTCTGCTTCCCTCTTGACCATCAGTGTTTTGTTAATGTTGTCAACTGTTGGACTTCCCTCCACAAAACCATACTGGCCCATATCTATCAATTTTGGCATCGCTTTTGCCATTCTTTTAGCCCTTACAGACATAAATACTTTATAATCATGGTCTACTATTGAATGGGTCTGTATGAAGCTGGATCTTATGGATTTTTCCCTTCTTTGGGTATTACAGCTACCACCACTTTCTTCCAAGATGTTGGTATTTCTCCTCTTAAAATACTGTTAAACAAAAGCTTCCAGATCTTAATCAGTTTTTCCCTCTTAGCTTCCAACTTTCCATAGGAATATCATCTATTCCTGGGAACATTTCTGCAGATTGTTACATTTTTACCTCAACTCCTCCTATCCTGTTAGTAATTGAGCATCTACCTCTAACCCTGGCATAGTTAATTCTTCCATAAACATGTCCTATATCATGTAAAGGTTATCCAAATATTAATTAAAACAAAAAATGCATTACTTAGTTACTTTTCAGTTTCTTTATGTAATTAATGTTTAAAAGAACAGTAAAGAGAAGTATACACTTTACAATCACCCACATTAAACGAACTTCCAATCTTCCTCAGCCACTTCTTCTTTCAAAGCCACATTCCAGATGTCATATTATACCTGAGTTTGATAGATTAATCTTTAAATAGGAAGCACTAATGTAACAGTGTTGCTGGTCTTCTTACTGATCATTTCCATCTCCAAACATCAGTCTCTGGTTCAAATCCAAAGTACTCTTCATTCTTCTAGTTAGCTCCTGTCTCTTTTTAATGTTGCTCAAACATTTTCCTTTGGAACAATGGAAAAGGCTTCAATGGCAATGTATCTCTCTGAAGTCTCTGTCATTTTCAGAAGAATGAAAAGCAGTTTCCCCTTTTGCTTGCTGGCTCAATATTAGTTGGCTAAATTTTATTTCCACTTTTGCCTGTTTTGCTCCCAAAAATGTCTTTGATCATCCAGGAAAAAGTACTCAGGTACAGCAGCTTGAATCTCACACCAACCTCTTGACATTCCCTGATTGCGGAGATAAAATTGCTTCTCTCTTGTCTGGTATACAAGTGAATAAACATTTTCCAGAAGCACTTTGCCAGACCCAATTTTTAATACAATTCCTTTCTGCCATAATTTTGTCAGGAACAACTCTTCCTGCTGATATAATTCCATCTTTACTAATATGTGTGTGTTTGCTGCTTCATCATCAAATTTGAAACATATAAACATTGTCCCCTCAAAAATAGCAGTTCCCGTTGTGGAACACCAGTCCATTTGCTTATCTGTACTTTCATAAAACTAACAGTGTGTTCCTACCAGTTTCTCTGATACAGCAGAAAATCTCTGTTTTTCTCTGCATACTCTGTCTTCTAACTTTAGTATTTTTTGGAACACCTCTTCTTTACACACCTCATGCTTAGCCAGTTTTTTCTTTATTTCAAACTGATTTTTGAAGTTTTATCAGCTCTGAACAGTCTTCTATTTATCCAGCCTTTTATTATTTGATTGCATATATTCCTTCAGTTTCACTTATTTAAAACACATCTGGACGCATTTGATTCATTCTTCCTCTGAATTAATGGAAGCCATCTCCTGTACAAAAACTAAAACATGGACTGCTTTTTGCTGAAGAGCCGCAACATTCTTCACAGCTAAAGTTTTTTTCTTTTCTGGTTGGTTTCCTGTTACGTTCTCCACATTTCTTCTTTGCTGACATCCAGGCAGTTTATTTGCTGGCCAGTAACTCAATTTTCTCCAAACAAATACCTTTTACTGGCTTTTCTACAAAATTATGATTTTCACACTGTTTGACCTCCATTTGACTTGTTCATCAGTAGGTGTCATTAGACAGCCATCTTAGAATACAATGGTGAAAATGTTAAGACAAGTGTCTGCAATCTCTGCAGTTTTGCAGTATAAGAAACTAATGGCAAATATTTTTAGCGACAGGTAAATTCAGAGAAATTAAATCAGGCAAATTATAGTCAACTAGTCAGTTGCGGACTGTATGTACAATAACACTATTTTAATTTCACATCAAGAAATAAAATAAATATAAACCACACCCTAGGTTCTAGTTAATCACTGGTTTCTGTTGCATTTAAAGAACTTTTACACTACATAATAAATACTAAAAAAATTAGCTGGTAAAAGTTTTTTTATACCTTCCAGTAAAAGGGAAAGTACCAAAACAATTCACCCACTTGTGCATTTTATAATTTGTATACTATCTTGGAATTTTCATGATGTTACACTTGAGCAATACCTAACCAATTTAATACTAATCAATCAAAAGCATAGTACATTAATTGGACGACAAAAGTTAAACTTGTATATACTGATAAACGAGTAGCCCAAACTCATCATCTTATTATAATCTGTCTTACCTTAGGGTAATTTTAAGATGTTAAAGTCTAGAGTAGAACAGATGGACAAAGAGGTGCTAATAAATTTCAGTCTACATGTAATTTTGATATATCAACATTTATTTCTGTAATTTTACATATACATATATATATATATATATATATATATATATATATATATACAGAAATTAGAAGTTATGTACCTACCATAACGTTCCATGTTAGTTGTCTTCTCTCGCCTTCTTTCTTGCTGGATGGGTTCAGAGCCGATCCTCGGCTCCGACTCGGCACTAGCTTTAGCTCGAGAATTCCTTTTACCAGCTCGAGGCAACCCTATATCCCATGATGCAAGGCGGAACTACCTCAGATCTCGTTTGGCAGCTAACTAACCCTGCTAAAGACTTATCCTAATATAATTAGGAACCATGGTTCCTAAAAGAAGTCCTCATAACAATGCTCCAGAGGAAGCCATCTAATAGGAACTCTCCAAGATCTGTCCAGGCCAGGGGGAAGGAGGGAGGGGCCAAAGAAGGCGGAGAAGACAACTAACATGGAGCGTTATGGTAGGTACATAACTTCTAAATGTTAAGTTGTCAATCTCGCCTTCATTCTTGCTGGATGGGACAGCGTCCTAGCACCTGTATCCCGGGTGGCTCAATGGAACAGACTCTTGAGAACAGTGGAACCAAAACTGGCCCTATCTCTGGAGGCCAAATCCAACTTGTAATGAGACACAAGGTATGAGGCGTGGCCCAAGTAGCTGCTGCACAAATAGTGTCAATGGGAAGTCTATCCTGAAAGGCTACAGAAGTGGATAGACTCCTGGTGAATGTGCTTTGGCTTAGAAGATAGTTGTTTGCCTTAGAGAGTACACATAGGAAATGGTGGAAGTCAACCATCTAGATAAGGACACTTTAGATACTGGAAGACCCAACCTGTTTCCTGCATAGGAGACAAACAATTGGTCTGATTTTCTAACTTGTTTAGTCCTATGTAAGTAGTACCTGAGCTGACGATGAACATCCAAAAATGGT